>NW_026558601.1:0-149495 GCF_026930045.1 Uloborus diversus
GTCACCGTTTTGGCATGAATTCAGAAAAATCTCTCTAATTTCTTTATTTTTCAACCAATTAAGCTGAATTTAGTATCAATTTCAAGCTAAAATTTTTCTTTTTCAGTGTAAATGACAGAAAGTATTCTATGAACAGTTGGGTGTTGCCACTCTTTATCTAGAGTCAGTTTTTATGTTTTTTCAATTGGGAGATTAAATAAATTATGTCTCCGGATCATAAATTATATGATCTGCATCAAATTTTTTTTGTACCATATTTAAATCATTCTCTTGCTATGTAGAAAAAAGTAGAAGGGTATTTTTTTGTTGTTTTGAAATAAAAAAATAAAGTTTGTTTTGCAGAAAATACAAGTTTTCTATTACTTTAAATCCCTTTTAAGTTTAAAAATGGCCAAAAACTTTTCAGAACAATTAATATTGGACTTTCAAAGCATTTGTATCAATAGTTAATCGCTAAAAAGTTGTTTACTTTTAAAAAGAATTGTGCAAAAACCTCCGTTTCAAACTTCGCAAAAATAAATAAATAAATAAATAAATAACACTTTTGATTGAAATTTTACTAAATATTAAGAGTAATAATTTGAAGAATAGTATAAAAATATTTTTAGTGGAATCATTTCCCCCCTTTTTTTTTTTCTTTGACATTAAAGGATGGAAAAAAAAATTACTGTTGAAAACTTTTTATTAGCTTAATCTTGTTTGGATTACGTTACACCTGACTCTCTCTTACAATAGTCATGCAATACGCATCATTCTTGTTTCGTTTTGAAAGTTAATCGGCACATAGTTTTCGTCGATTATAAAATGTGAAATGAAAGGTATGCTTGTGCGGACGGCATTTTTTAAAAAAATTTACTATTTCCTTTTTGTATCAGAAGATGAAAAAGTCAGAAATTTTATCAATAAGTTTCAAAGAGGTTTTAAAATATACTTCAATCAGCAAAAATAATCTTCTTCAGAGAAATCTAAGAGTTGTGGAGTACTTACTGTAAGTGTAGAAGTTCATTGTCAAGTGTAATGTAATCCAAACAAGATTATGCCAAAAAAAAAAAAAAATTTCAACAGTTTTTTTCCCCCTATCCTTTAATGTCAAAAAGAAAAGAAAAGAAAGGAAAATAATTCCATTAAAAATATTTTTATACTATTGTTTAAATTATTATTTTTAACATTTAGTACACTTTCAATCAAAAGTGTTTAATTAATTTATTTATTTATTTTTGCGAAGTCTGAAACGGAGGTTTTTGCACAATTTTTTTTCAAAAGTAAACAACTTTTTATCAATTAACTATTGATACAAATCCTTTGAGAGTCCAGTATTAATTGTTCTGAAAAGTTTCTGGCCTTTTTTAAGCTTAAAAGGGATTTAAAGTAATAGAAAACTTGTATTTTCTACTTTTTCTACGTAGCAAGAGAATGATTTGAACATGCTGCAAAAAAAAAAAAAAAAATTGATGCAGATCGTAGTGGGTAGTCCGAAGATATAACTTATTTAATCTCCCAATTGAAAAAACATAAAAATTGACTTTAGATAAAGAGTGGCAACACCCAACTGTTCATAGAATACTTTCTGTCGTTCACACTGAAAGGGAAAAATATTAGCTTGAAATTGATACCAAATTCAGCTTAATTGGTTGAAAAATAAAGAAATTTTAGAGATTTTCTGAATTCATGCCAAAACGGTGACTCAGAAATCAAAAATTTAATTTTTGAAACAATTCTCCAACACGTAATTTTTATTCAAAAAATCTAAAAAAATTAATTTGTGCTTTTCTCATAGATATCTATTCGTAAACAAATAATGGAAAAAATCGGATACATGACGGCACGGCCGACTATTTAATTTAGGCGATTTGACGTGGAACGATCCATGTATGTATTATAAACAATTGTACCAAATTTCAAACATATAATAATAATAGAACTACTGTAAAAACATTTTAGACCCTTTCAGTTTCCCTTATTGTCACATGTTTTAATCTTCGTATTTTGCGGGTGTCTGTTGATCGGAAACATATAAATTACATATTTTTGGAAAGGGTTAAACCTCTTGCTTGTTTTAACATAAAAAAATAAACAATCGATTTTTGATGATTTTTTTCGTATTGGTCCCCTTAACTTAAGCATAAAACTTAACTCTGCGAACTCCACCTTCCACTGGCCTCCGCGAGTGAGAACAAACCTGGGTGGTGGCCAGAGGTGTTGGCGTCTATCCCCTACACACGCACACAACACCACACATCCCTAAACACACACACACACGCCCACCTATACACATATATGCCTACACACACGCACACATGTCTACACACACGCGCGCCTGCACAGACATACACACACACACACACGCACACATTTGTGAATCTTGATTGCAAAAAACATAATTTGAATTCAAGACGTAAAAAATTCAATTTTTTAAAAAAATTTATTTTATTTGCATTCTCGAACGTGTGCGCCTTTGGTTTTTCTTCTTTTTTTACGCCCTCTAACCACTTGTGCACATTTGAGGGTTTTTTTTTTTTTTTTTTTTGCACCCTCTGGCCTTTGGTAGTCAAGATTGACGCACTCTTGGGAGACCCAGTCCGCTTCTGACTGCTTGTCGATCTTTGTGATTTAAAATCCTCTCCAACGAGGTCGAACGCTCTCTTTCTTGTCTTCATATGTCAGCTCCAGTGAAAAATGGTCGCATGCATGTTAGTATCCAATATTTCGTGCTCGTGGGTCAATGAGAAAAATTTCTTGAGACAATTTAGAACTGAAGAGTTTTAAAAAAAAATAGTGTTACCGAATTTGCCACCCCTAGCAAAGTTACGCCCGGGGCAAGTGCCCCTTTGCCCCCCCCCCCACGCTACGCCACTGGTACTCGCAAAAACAACTCTGCTTTGAAGGTGTTCACATATTTCATCAAGCAAAGAGAATTTCTGTATTCAATGATTTTTCAAAGAAAAATAATGTGGATTCTTCATCAAGGGGCTCTTTGCTTGATGAAGGCTCCACATTATTTTTCTTTGAAAAATCATTGAATACAGAAAAACATACATGAAATACACCGCCAGCTCAGTCATTCCAGCCGGGTACTGCAGTTTCTTGCTTATTAGCACTCATCAGCCCGGCATAGA
Source organism: Uloborus diversus (assembly GCF_026930045.1). Lineage (NCBI taxonomy): Eukaryota > Metazoa > Arthropoda > Arachnida > Araneae > Uloboridae > Uloborus > Uloborus diversus. Next base: position 3,117 of record NW_026558601.1, read on the forward strand.
AAGTGACTGAGCTGGAGGTGGAAAACCTCTTAAGGAAGCCAAGAGTGCCAAACAAACTGGTAGCTAATATAGAATTAGCACTGACCAGGCGAGTGACCGAAGCAATGGTTCGGTTCAACTCGAAGATTGCAGGCAAGGCATGGTAAATTCAGTAAGTTACCGCCCATAGCCCTTCACCTTCCTCTTCTCCACAGATTCAGCCCTAACTGGATTTTATTTTTTGAAAGTACGAAGTTTGTTATTATTATCATAAATTGTGCTATTATTCCCTTAGGAAGACTCTCCCATCCCTTCATGTAGCCCTTACTATTTTTGCCCCTACTAACTGATTCTTGTCGAATTTTGAAACCCAAGAATTAATTATTTTTTCAGTTTCCAATGGAAAATTCTTGTTTTCAAAAACAAAAACCTCATTTTAATATCAATTACATTTTATTTATTTATTTATTTTAAAGTTTGCCGCGGACTCCCTATTAAGAGTCTGCGGACTCCCAAGGGGTCCGCGTATCTCAGTTTGGGAAGCCCAGGTGTATAGCATTCCTGAGATGGAATGCCATTAGCACAATTCAGAGCCAATTTTTTCCTGGATTATTCTTTAGTTTTTGGTACTTTAAAGGGCGATTAACAATATTTGATAGAATTTTGATTTAATATTTCAACTTTGTTTGTATTCTTGAAGCTGATCATTTACCGAGCTTTTCTTGTTTGGTTAGAAAACCTGTCGAATAATCTTTTAACATTTGCTTTTCTGTTATTATAGATAACTTTTTCCGATCTTCTTATAAATATAGTGGCCAATGATCGAGTAACCCGCGTGTTTCAGCAATGAAACTCACGCCACGGCATAATAATTTGATAATATGTTTTGGTAATGTTTAACATGCAGGGAAAGCAGTGGCGTAGCTACACTTTCTGCCGCCCGGGGTGGTTCCTCAATTTGCCGCCCTTTTCGATGGGAAATAGTTGACACATTAAAGAATCTAAAGTATTTTAATAAACAAGAAAACAAACTTTTTTCCCCCTTCTTACACTGCTCGACATTGAAAATGCAACACCAAGAAGGAGTGTTCAGAAATTTAAGCAAATTTTAGAGTAGACGTACATTACTGAGTTATGTAAATGATGTGAAATGCGCAGCTCTCCGACGCACATGAAGTAAGATATAAGGGAAGGAACTTGCAGAATGGGCAATATTCGTGTCGTTATTTCTGACTGGAGAATTATCGAAGAAATTTTGTTTTTGTTTTGGAGGATACGTGCAACACGAGAGAATGCCGGGCTGACGTCAACGAAGGCACTTCCAGCAGATAGACGATTTTACGAGGGGTATGGCGATCGGACTGAGAAGGGGAGGTTGGTCCGTACGTCAAATCGCAGCTGATACCCACATGAATGCGAGCACGGTGCATCGGCTGCACCGAAGATGGTTGGAACAACGAAATGTGGCAAGATTGAGGGGTGCAGGGGCAGCCAGAGTGACGTCAGAACGCGTGGATCGACGCATCCACCGACAAACTGTAGCAGACCCACAAGTCACTTGCTCCTCAATTTTGCAGCAGGTGCAAGATACCCTGAATGTTCCCGTGTCAACCAGAAAACCATTTCCCGTCGTTTGGTCGCACGTGGTCTGCAATTACGGTGTCCACTAAGAAGACTACCATTGACCCCACAACATAGACAGCAACGTTTAGTATGGTGCAGGACTAGAGCGACGTGGATGACAGAATGGCGAAATGTCGTGTTCTCAGATGAATCCCGCTTCTGTTTATCCAGTAATAGTCGCCGCATACTTGTGTGGCGTCGACGTGGAGACAGATCTAATCCCGCAGTAATTGTGGAGCGTCCCACCGCCCGAAAACGTGGCATAAGGGCTTGGTGCGCAATTGCGTACAATTCCATATCACCTCTAGTTCGTCTTCAGGGCAGTATGACTGCCCAACGATACTTGCATAATGTCCTGCGGCCGGTGGCAATCCCTTACCTTCAAAGGCTACCTAATACAATTTAATCAGCAGTATAGAGTCCGATAACACAGTGCCCACATCTGCCAACATGCTCTCCAAGGCACACAGATGCTTCCCTGACCACCATACTCTCCTGACCTGAAACCAATCGAACATGTGTGGAATGTGATTGGACGCCGTTTGCAGACTCTGTCCCTGCCTCGTTCAGAAGATGAACTGCGGCAAATGGTTGAAAGGGAATGGAGAGCCATCCCTCTGGACACCATCCACATCCTTATTGACTCTATGCCTAGGCGTGTTTCTTCGTGTATCACTGTCCGCGATGGTCCTACATCCTACTGAGCCGAAGCCGTCCTCGCTCTGTATTCTGCCTGTTATTTTGAAATTAAGATCATTTATTGTTCCTTGTTGTTTCTGTCTTTTTTCGAAATTTCATCACTTTCTGATCACTTCTTCTTGGTGTTGCATTTTCAATGTTGAGCAGTGTATTGGACATCTGCAGGTTGTCTGTCTGTGGCATAGTAGCTCCTGAACAGATGAACCAAGTAAAAAGTTATTTTTTCATTCAAACAGTACCTTGATCAAAATACTATTTTTTGAAAACAAATATAATTAACAGAAATAGTAATTAAAAACCCATTCCTACATTCAAAATGGCTTTTTCTACCTTAAGAATTATTCTCTCTTCTTGAGTTTGGTAAGGTTGAAAATCCTGTAAAAAAATATCCCAAACTCAGATTTTCACTGAGCCGACGTCGTTCTCGCTCTGTATTCTGCCCATCATTTTGAAATTAAGATCATTTATTTTTCCTTGCTGTCTCTGTCTTTTCTGCAAATTTCATCACTTTCTGACCACTCCTTCTTGGTGTTGAATTTTCAATGTCAAGCAGTGTATTTTTTTGCAGAAGGAAAAAAAATAAAAATAAATTCAGGTCTCCACCGAAACATTCCAAACATTAAGTCAAGATTCGGAATTTTAGGCAACGCTTTTTTTTAGCAACGCTTATGGAAAAAATGCTTGGAGCTTCCACACGATTTTTTTTTTTTTCAAAATTAAAATGAGTTCTATTCATTCTTTGGTGACGTTAGCTGGTCGGGACTTCTGAAGGATTTTTTCTGAAACTGAAGTGTTAAAAAAGCAATTTTAGGCCATCTTTGGATACGTGAAGATATTAGGAAAGGTTCAGGGTTAATCATATAACGAAAGGTTATGAAATTTATTGTTTCCTGCATATTAGTTAACCATAACAGCAAAAAAAAAAAAAAACATGGTCTCTTGACTTTACACTACCATCTCCATCAGTCTGTATAACTTCAGACGAAGGAAGAGAAAAAAAAAAAAAACAATAGTACTGAGATGTCCATAAGAAAAACACATGTCTTGTTTTAAAGTAATTTTATTATCAAAGTCGCACTAAAACCTTACAATTCAAACACCTTTTTGTTTTCTTTTTCGCCTCCAGTATTATGTCAAAAGCATGATTTCCTTAGTGGGAAAACACGTTAATTTTTTTCACATCAAAAATGTAAAATTGCCGCCCCCCAAAAAGTGCCGCAGGGGGGGGACGGCCCCTCCGCCCCTCCCTAGCTACGCCACTGAGGGAAAGGCTTTATTGTGACAAGGCTGAACTCGATCCGGTTGCTTAACTGTTTTACTAGTAAGACTGTCATTTCAGGGGAATGAAGAAACGAAAAAATGGTCAACAATGAACGCTTCTTACTGGAGTTTAGGATTAATCTACTAGAGTTAGGGGTACAATTTCAACTATCAAAGTATCACCAAACAGGCAATGGCTTTATTCAAATGTAGAAGATTAGAATCAATTTTTACCCGTCATACCTTGACGGGCGACTTTCTAGTATTATAATATTTATAATTTATATTTGTTTTAATGTATATATCGACTAGCTTAGACTATTACAACATTGAACCTCCCACCCCCCCTTTTTTATGTGTGTGTGGGAAGGAGGGTGGGGTGGGGGGGTGGGGGGTTATGGTAAGATGTTTTGTATTCGAAATGATTTTAGTTTGAGATGCAAGCCGGAAGACACTTTTTTTCCTTCTTTCAATACACTAGAAAAGTAATCTAATTTATATTCAGTAAATTACACCCAATAGCAGGGCTAAAGCAGAAATACATGAAATGACTCCGTCATTTCCATGGGCGGATTTATGGGGGGGGGGGGCAAAGCAGGGCAATGCCTCCCCAGTTTGGAAGGACTTTATGTAGTAACAACATAGCTTCCAAAATTTTTTTAAAAAAATATTACTTTTTTTTCTTTGTTGAATAGTTCAGAAGGGCATGGGTGGATTTATAGGGGGGGGGGGGGCATAGAGGGCAATGTCCGACAGTTTTGGGAGTACTTCATATAGTAACATTACAACTTCCAAAACCTTAAGACAAAAAAAAAAATTTTTTTTTTGAATAGTCAATGAAAATGAAGAGGTTCGCGAATGTCCTTTTCTGATGGGAGTAATAAAAATATAAAAAAGAACATTAAATACAAACAGTACAGCTGTCACTGGGGTGCTGAAAATATGTCTTAATTCACCATTTGACTGAAAATCATTTGGTCAAGTATATAAATGGAACTATAAGCTAAACGAGCTATGCATTCAGCTGCAACACTTGTAATAATTGACGATTATTTTTACAAATTAGAACCTAAAACAAAGGAAACCCTCCTCCCCCATTTGCGCTAACAGAACGATCTATTCTTTATAATTTGTTTTCTTTCTTTTCAGAATGTTTATTTTCAATTTGCGTGATTTCAAAAACTAGATATTTTGTGTTGTTACAGACGAAAGATTTTGAAGAACGTTCTGAATTCACACGTTCAGATTGGTAAAACTGTAAAAACCCCTTAACCTTCTAACAAATGGTAGGGGAGGAATGCCAAAATATGTCAAATTCAGCTCCTTGCTACATCCCTCGCTGCATCGAAAAAGTAAAAATCATGGTTCTTATGCTTGTAACATATTGCTTGAAATAAACTTTTCTGACTCACATGTTTCATATCTTGCTATTTATTTGATCCCGAATGCAGTATTTTGGAAATTCTTTTCTATTGATTGCTTTTATCTTGCTTCTACTGCATATTGTTAATCTGTTTAGCCCAGAAAAAAAATGATACACTACCTCCATTCCTTTTCGTTTTCTGCACTGCTTATAATTTAAAAAAAGGTTATTGTAATGAGAATTCTATAGTTTATTTTTTCTTTTAGACTTAAAATAGCTGTTTTTTTTTTTTTTACGAAGTTTGAACAAGACCGTACAACTGTATAACCTAGTACTCAATTTCAGAGACTGGAAAGTGCAAATGAGTTGCCTTAAATTATTAAATGTTCTAAAATCCTTGAAAAGAATTGGCGCAGTATAACCTACTAGAGCTCTTGTGTCAAAACACCCAATCTAAACAACCAAACCTTGAAAATAGTTTGACAAGTCTTTGAAACTCCTAAGCAAAGTGTGCTTCAATTTTATTTCTTATCAAGTGTATTAATTATGAATTGTTCAAATAAGTAGTATGTTACTCTCATGTTACTTATTTTCTAAATCTGTACACCATTTCTTTTAAAGTATTAACTTACATCACAAAGCACATTTAAATCATAAAACTTTTTTAAAAAAAATTTGTCTATATGTTTCCGAGATTTTCGTCTATCCAATTAACTCTTATAAGGCTTCAAAATGCAGATTTTTATATCCATTTTACAAAATATCTTCCGGGGAAGAAACCCCCGGACCCCCTAAAATTGGAGATATTCTATATCCAACTTAAAAGAGAGCCCTGCGTCACTCTTGATACCAGTCACCCCTCTTAAGGTCAATTCAAAAAGGACAGCATGAAAACACACATTAATGAAAACGACACACACAAAAAAAGGTAAAGCAAGGCCTTATTCGTCACAGGAAAACAAACCAAAACATGGGGGGTGGGGGGGGGGGGGGGGGGGGGGGGGCAATTAAAAATGTTGCTCAAAAAAGATCCTGCCCCCCCAGGAACTTAGTCCTAAATCCGCCTATGGTCATTTCCTGCCGAGGACTGCAGTTTCGTGCTTATTAGCACTCATCAGCCCGGCATAAGAAAGTGACTGAGCTGGAGATGGAAAACCTATGGTTTTCCATCTCCATGGCGGTGTATTTCATGTAATCTAATTTAGTTTTCAGAATAGAATGTGGGGAAAACAATCAACAAGATATTGAAATGTGCAAAATATACTATGCTTTACTGAGTATCTTCAACGAACAAGTCAGTTTGCAAAATCGAAAATATATTCAATTCGGTTTATTTGTTCAGCCTACCGATTATCGTACGTTGCTCAAAGATGAGAGCATATAAATGCAGCGTGTGACGTATGTCATCTATTTAGTGTTCTCATCAAAACAGGTTTCAGAATCGGCAACAGCTGATCAATTTTGAAAATTATTATTCACCTGAAGTTAGAACGTGATCGCCTGACGTGACTGATTGTAAACCACTTTCATGTTAAAATTCTTGGAAACCAGTGTTCTATTCTTTTTAACCCTATTATGCATTGATTTCACGCACTAGAAGTTTTCTGTTTGCATTTATTCTGATGGATGTCGAAGGAAACTGTTCCATGCAATTCCAGGACATTTTATCTAGTTATCTGAATTTTATTTTATAGAATTTGCACAATTGTTTCTTCATGAAGCCATTCGTGAAAATTGTTTCTTCGAGTCGATTTAAAAGCTTAGACCAGCAAAGCCGTTCCGAAAAGAGAACGAAGTAATCGCTCAAGCTAGAAAGGAGGAGTAGAGGGAGAACGGCTCTTTTCAGGGGTGCCCACAGGGAGGGGGGATTATGGCGCAAGTTGCGCAATCAAAATTTAGGGGGGAGGGGGGTTCTAAAGTGTTTTTTTTTTTTTTGAACATGAAATATTTGTAAGAAAAAAAAACTTATTCAATAAGAAATATATACATAAATTATATTTTTTTCATACTCCTTTCAAAATTTAGCGGCCGTGTCTCTTATTCAACAAAGATAAATGTCTCTTATTCAATAAAGGGAGTGGAGTCAGTGTCCGATGTAAAAAAGATTTAGACGGTTTTGTTTCTTTTTAGTCTATTATAAATTTTTTGGAAGTATAGTACAATTCTCTGTAATGAATACATGTGGCAGCGATGAAATGGAGGGGGGGGGGGGACAGCTAAAAACAAGTTTTTTTTCAAATTGTTTATTTTTTTCTTTTTATTAATTGTTTGTAAAAACTTTGACCACTATGCTCTTGTCTTTCATGGATTAATTTCCACCGAGGAAACAGTTACGAACTGGTTTTGAAGTTTGCGAATACCGTATTTTTTTTAGCTTTCCACATGGCAAACAATATACTTTCTTCATTAAATAGCTTTAGTTTGAATAGAACTTTCAATTTCATTTTTTTTTCCATCTTTTCTACTACTTTTAAATTGAATGTTCTTTTAATAACTCATTGGATGATTTGTATCAAACTTTCAATGACATTGGATTCTGTTAATGCAAGTATTACAATCTGTTCTTAAGGTATTTTAATTATTTTTCTTGAATCGATTTTACTTTCTTATATATCTGATACACACAGAAGAAAGTATTAGATTCGTGAAAATTCTCGAATTTTGAATTTCAATGTTCTTGACTATTCCGGAAAATATGTCTCTGGTGGCTTTCCCATTTTTAGCAGCTAAGCGATTTTAATTTCAAAAAACTTCCAGGAGAGCGCCTCCCTCCTCCTCCTCTAATATCCCCTATTAGAGGAGGATTTTATAATTATGACATTAAAAGTCATCTAAAGCTGCGATTTAAAAAATACAATTTTCAAAAAGTTACCCCTCCCCCCTCCCTAACATACTCGAAGACAGTCTACAATTGCGTTTTTTTTTTTGAGTTTCAATATTGAAAAATTGTTTGGGGAGGGCCCCAGAATCTCTCCTCTCCCACTAACATTAACTAAAGATCTAACAAAACTGCGTTTTTAAGCTTCAAGTTAAAAAAAATTTCGAAGAAGCGTCTCCCACTCTCGCCTACATCATTGAAGACGTTTTAAACTTGGTTTTCAGCGCCACAATTTCGAAAAATTTTCGGGAGAGTCCAAAAATTCCTTTTCCTAATATCCTCGAAAGTCGGCTACAATTGCAATTTCGGATCTTCGATTTCGGAAACCTTCCGAAATTAATATTACCAAATCTACCAAAACAATCTTCCCTAATGTTACCAAAGATAGCCTACAATCGCGTTTATAAGGTTTCGATTTCGAACATTTTTCGGTGGCGAGCTCACGAATCTCTTTTTTCCCTAACATCAACAAATATGGTATAAAACTGCGTTTTAGAACTACGATTTTGAAAAAAAATTTGGAGGAGAGTTCCCAAATCCCCTCCTCTCTTCAAAACATAATCGATGACTATCTAAAATTGCATTTTCTGTAGTTTCAATTCCGAAAAATTGCCGTTCGAGGGCCACCGAACATCTCACAATAAAGATCTACCAAAACTCGTTTTCAAAGGTACAGGTTCGAAAAATTTCCTGAGGTATGTCCCCCAATCACGCCAACATCGTTAAAAATCGTCTAAAACTTATCAGGGATACAATATCCTAAAAAATTCGGAAGGATTTACCGAAAACTCCTTTCCTTAACGTCATAAAATCCAAAACACTGATTTAAACTAATTAACTATTCACAGCACATTTACAAATAAACTCAGCTGGAACAAAAACGAAACTGTCTAAAAATCACAACAAAAAGGAACAATAATTTACAGAGAATTTACATAAAAATAATTACACAGTCAAATGTTTTATCAATTGAAACGATGACTTACAACTCTAGAAATATTCCTATCGTCCATTGAATTTGTTGCATAAAAAGCGATCGGGCATCAGACACTTCTTTGTTACTTCAGTTTAATGGCGCCTGAAAACAGCGCCGTAGAAAGACTGTCTCAAGCAAAGCTATATATCAACAGCAAATGACATGTTATGCCACAAAAATTTTTTTTATAATTCCATCCAGTTTTTTTTTTTTTAATTTTCATTACTGAAATGCAATGAACCTTATAACGATTACAAAGAAATTTCGCACATTCCGGGAGTAGGGGGGAAGTCACGATCCACATGACATCCCCCCTCCTTGTATCTACACTGTTAAAAATTCAGGAAACTGTTATGGTAAATATTACTGTAAAATGTAGTGTTTACAGTACAGAAAAATTTTACAGCAAATTGTACCGAAGAAAATAAACGATTGCAGTGCCAACTGATACACCACATGACTTACTGTACAAAGCATACAACACCATATTTCCCTTACTCGATGCGTCCCAACTCGTATGGTGGGCAGCAAAGCCGCCTGCCAATTCGAAGGTCCCGAGATCGAGCCTGCAGTTCGAATTTTAAGTTTTTTAATTCTCGTTTATTCTACTGTACAATTTTACAGTAAAATAGGATTTTACGGTAATAGTTACTGAGAACATGGATGCCAGTAACTTTTACCGTAAAAATTCAGGAATTTTTTGAACAGTGCACCCTTTCATGGGATGCCCAAAAAATATTGAATTAAAAAAAAAATTTCATATGGTTTCGAATAAGTTTTTTTTTTTTTTTCAAGCAAATATTCAAATACGTTCGTGGTTTAGGGGGGTCATAATCCCCGTGACCTCCCCCCTTTGTATCCACCACTGACCCCTTTATGTAATGCCTAAAAAATATTAAATTAAAAAAAAAAATTTCATATGGTTTCGATCAAGGTTTTTTTTTTTTTTCAAACAAGTATTCAAATACGTTCGCAGTTTTTTTTTTTTTTGGGGGGGGGGGGGGGCATGACCCCCGTGAGCCCTCCCTTGCATCCGCCACTGGGTCACGACAACATTTTCATGGCGTAATGAACATCCTAAATTGAAGAGTGACAAAATTTCGGTTATGCTTGGAAGTCGTACCGTGTTCCGCATTAAAAAAAATTGTAAACAAAATAACTATTGCCTATTTCTGAAAACTTTTTTTTCTGAAAAAGATGAAATGTCTTTATTATTACATAATTAAATTTAAGAAAAGAATCCTTTATACTTTTTGCGGGATGGGTTTAGAAAAAGTTAAGCCCAGGAAAAAAGGCAAAATAAAGGGTTTTTTTCAAAAATTCATAAAAAATACAAACATTGTTCTTTCTGCCAAAACTTATAAAATAAACAACTTTTTCATCATACTTAAAAATAAATTTCCAACATTTTAGTACAAAAAAATATTTTTCTGGCACAATTGGTTCGGGGTCTGTGGGGTAAAAAGTACTAAAAACTGCTAAAAACCACATAAAACATTGAATAACTTTTATCACTTCTAATTAAAATATCAATGTTAATTATAGCCTATAGCCTTCCTCAATAAATGGACTATTCAACAAAAAAGAATTTTTCAATTCGAACCAGTACTTCTTGAGATTAGCGCGTTCAAACAAACAAACTCTTCAGCTTTATATTATTAGTATAGATGTGCCTCATCCTGCATCTCTTGATCAACCTTTGATTTACTTACGATTTTTAAGTTCAAACATTTAGAACTTCTGGTATGACACAATACTTTGAATCTCTGCATTAAACTGCTTTTTTTCATCTCTATTCCAAATACATTTCGGCGAGCTATTTATTATTCTGCGCTTAGAAATGATTTTCAGGACAATATTTTTCATCAAAAAATTTAGATATGGGAATGTTTCGGCAGCCCCTATGAAGTCATCCTATTTATTCATCCTTTTTTTTTATTAATTAACTGAAGAACTATGAAGTATGGTTTTGTATAACCAGAGTCGCCGAGAGACAAGGCGTGCTCCTTGTTAGTTTTGTCACCGGTCCTCCCTCCCATTATCACGGGGCGCGGGAGCGTCCCGGCCGCCAAGAAAACCAAACGTCAGCAGCCAACAAAAACAAATCTGCCGCCAAGAAAGACGAAAGAAAATAAACGCGACTAAGTACAGTTTACACGACAGAACAAGTTGGGGTTTTCTGGGCTTTTCATCCCTCTGTATCTCAACCCCATGAAGACCACCGGAGTTGATTTTTGGTATACTCAATCTGTAGTGGCTCCTGACCACGTAAACTGAAATCCGATCCCCTGCACCATCAGGGGGAGGAGGAATTTAAGTTAGAAAATCGCTGTTCAAAAAAGTTTTCGCTTTCTTTGACAGGGCTACAGCATAGACGAAAAAAGGAATCAAGCTGAAATTTCGCATACACATTCCTTGTGCTCTACTGATGTGCCTTTTGTGCCATTAGAACCCCTCCCCTCCCCCTCGTTTTTACCCCCATATTGTACTTCCCGGGGTTCTGTCACAGCCCCCGGGAGGCTATGGTAATGATTTTTAGTATACATATTCTTGAGGGGCCATTGAGTACATATACGAAAATTCAATCTCCAGGGACATAATGGACCGGAGTAATAAAAGTTTGAAAATCATTAATTTCCCCTACATTTTTATGTACTTACTCTCAGCTCATAGGGTTTGTTAATCTCTGACTGCAATTGCAAGGTTAGAACAGATCTAACAGTTATTCAAAAGTTGTCTTAGGGGAAATGAAATTCAATCAAGACTAATGAAACAGATCCAACGGTTGCAACTAGACTTTTTGCTCACCAAGCAACCACTTCACTTTGAAAAGCTTCCCGCCAAACAGGATAAACAATTTAAAGGATCTGTCCATATTTCTGATGAGTTGAAGGTGGGAGGAGGTTCTAACGGAAGTAGGTGTGATGAAAGAGGAGAACAGGGAGGATGATAGTTTTGCAGATACTTGGTGGGCAAACTAGATATCATAACTTTTTAAGGCTGAGGGATTTTGGGTTTAGGATGAAGGCTTTCTTTTTCGTGCGGAAAAGTTAAAGGTTTTATTTTCTTCGTTTGTTGCATCGCTAAAATGAAATTGGCAGCCCCACTTCTGAAAAACTGGGGGGGGGGGGGGTGCTCCCTTGGCGTCGGCCCTGTTCTAGGAGCAATTTTGCAGTCATCCTGTATTCTCAAGAGGAGAGCATATCCTATTTGATAACACTGTTAATGTCTTTATTTTCTTCATTTAATATGATGTTAGTAAATCCCAGTCTTTTGTAAGAAACAGCAAATAATTTTAACTTGAAGAAAATAAAAGTTTAAAATAAATAAATAAATAAATAAATAAATATAGAAGAGAAAAACACAAACAAATTTGCCTCGCATTCACCTTGTTTTAATTCTTTGCTTTCTCCTTATTTGCTTTATTTTTGACTAATATCCACTGCATTAGGAAGCAATACGACCTACAGACACACACACAAAAAAAAAAAAAAAAGATTTCAACAAAAACATATAATGTGCAAAAATGCATGTCTTGCTTCTACCGTAAAACGTTGTGAGATCTCAAGTAAACTAGTATGTTGTGGCCATCACGAAACTTTCTTCTATATTTTTCCTTTTTCTGATCCCTTCCCATGCTTGACGAGGAAGCAATATTCCTAACAAAAACAAAATTACACATGCAAAAACTTGACGACCATCCCAATGTCTGAATTATTGTAAAAACAAAACAAAGAGCGAAAATTGAAAGTTACTTTAAAAGCCTTACTTGAATAAATTACAAATATTTTATTTATTAACAAACATAAGATGGCAACAGTTAAAAATTTTAAATCATTGAGATAATACCTAGACTAATAATAAGAGTAGACCGAGCTTTCTCATTCTTGCTGATAAAGAAAATTGGTTCATAGATGTATCATGTGACTAGTGGAAGGGCTTGGCGAAGACTTTGGCAGCATGGTTGCTAGATGGCAGCATTATCTATAGTTTGGCACTCGACATGTATTTTAAGACAATGTGTTTTCATTAAAAAAACTTCCAGGTGCAGAGATTGAACTGTTTTTCTTTTAGTTATACATTATTTTGACATTAGTAATAGTTTTTGATCAGTTTTCGGTAACTTTTATTTCATTTGGAGCTGTCAGCGTTGGCGTGAACGAAATGGCGTAAACGTTTTGCGTTAACGCAAAAATGTACTAATCGGTATCTTAAATTGAAACTGTAGGTAAAAATCTTACCGTTTGCTGATTCTTCTTGGTCGCTTGCATCTTTTATTGCTTAGAGAGTTATTGAAATTGACTAAAGAAAATGCACAATGCTATCTAAACGAAAAACTCACTATATTAACAAAATATTTACAACTTAGAATAACAAATTTACAAATCGGACTCCATAAAAGATCATTCTTCCGTGTTCCATCAATTCTTTTTATTTTATTTCGCGCTGGCGTTGATCGTCTGCTACGATTAACGCCCGCTGTTGCTAGGATATCCACCAGTCACATGGTTTGGTTTATGAGCAGCAAAAGGGTTGCCATAGCTCGGTCTACTCTTATTATTAGTCTATGAGATAATATTTCCGATCATTTCCATACAATTAAAATCAAGAGAAATACGCAGACGACAATCTATTACGATTTATCTTTCTTATTGTTGCATTGATAAAACTATTTTTATTCGCCAAAAAAAAAAAAAAAAAAAAATCACCACCTCTTGGAGCGGTTGGAGTCAAAATTGAACCAAAGCCTGTTTACGTATGGATTCACATATATTCCAAATTTCAACCAGAACGTAGCATTACTTCTTGAGATAGGGCACTCACAATGGAAAAAAAGAACGGGCGATTGCGCTACCCCCTTTTTAGCTGTTGACACCAAAATAAAATCAGCTCTTATACCCACTAAGGGCTACTTGTCAAAAATTTTTTGTTTGATTCCGTTCGTTATTTCTTGAGATACAGCAGTCACAATTGACGACAAAAAATGTTCTATAACTCAACCCCCGTTTGAGCTATTTACACCAAAATTGAATCAGCACCTGCTCCTGTTAAGGACAACATATGGACCAAATTTTGTTTGATTCCGCTAGTTACTTCTTGGGTAATAGCAGACACACATAACTCAAGAAATGTCTCATTGCTCCACCCCCCTTCGAGGAATTCGTGCCAAAAACCAATGGGCACAAGTTCACATAGGTACACATATGTGTACCGAATTTCGTTTGATTTCATGCGGTAGTTTTTACCGTAGAGAGGCCACAAAAAACTGGTCACACACAGACGTGACACACATACACACATACACACACACACACACATACACACACACACATACACACACACACATACACACACATACACACACACACAGACAAACAGACATTTTCCAAAAAATAGTCGAAATGGACTCAGCACACCTCAAAACGTTCGAATCCGTCAAAATTCGAAATTTGAAAATTTGCACGAATCCAATACTTTCTTCTATATCTTAGATATAGAAGAAAGTAAAAAACCAAATCAGTTTTTTAGTAAGTATCTTGGAAAGCATCAGTTGGAAGCACCCTAATTTATGCAATACCATAAACAAGCGCAAATAAAACTCTCGATCAGAAGGTGACCTTCGGTTGAACGTGTAGCGTGGAAGCTGATGCTTTTCTTTACTGCCTTGCGAAGGATTATCTTCAGGTTTATTTTGTGGTTCCTCACAAGGTTGTGATTATTCCAACAGTATTGGGTATGTTTTTCTTTCTTTTTTTTTTTTTGAACTATGACCAGTAAAAGGAAAGCCGAAACCCCTAACATAACTGGTAAAGACAAGGAACGTCGGAAAGACGAAAAAGTATATGAATCCAGTGCTAATGCTATTGAAAAAGCTAAACATGCTTCGCAAACGGGCTGTGATAAAATTAAAACAATAATATCAGACATAACAGACAAAATTCCTTCTAACAAAACTAAAGAATTAAACGAAGAAAAAGAAAAAATAACTACTAAGGAAGATGAAATTAATTTAACTGGCAAAAACAATTTAATTATCACTACTTCAAATATCAATACAGTTATCAAAGCTACAAAAATAAAATCTCTGGACAACACTGGAGTTAGCATCAGGCTAATTGAAGAAACTATAAGCAGCAAATACGTCGTCAAGAATATTGACACGGAAATCTCATTAGAATATATAGCAAATGCTTTGAAAACAGAAGGGATCTTTGTTTCACAAATTATAAGATTTAACAGAAAAGGATCAGAAGATCCTATTCCAGTAATACTGGTTAAGGAAATACGGAAAACAAATAGACAGAGCTATAAAATAGGAAGACTAATTTTTAGAACAAATAATTACATTGAAAAGCCTAAAATCTGCTATAACTGCATGGGCATAGGCCATCAACAAAAACAACTGCAAAAGCAAAAAAAAAAAAAGTGCAGTGTGTGGGGATAATCACGAAACCTGTGATAAAACTCCAAAATGTTTTAGATGTGGCGAAAGCCACATAGCAACCGACAAAAGCTGCCCAATCTACAAATCAAAAGCCCAAGAAAAATCTGTCTCTATCAATAGGAAGCCGTCAGAAGAAAATAAAACGTGGGCTAGTGTCCCCCGCAAGCAAGACGCCCCTCCCCCTAAGGTTACTATTACCAGCAGTGAACAGTGTCCTCGATATTGTTAAGAACTTGGAAAATAAGCTTACGAATAAAGATAAGCACATCAATGACTTGAGAGTTGAAATTGACAAACTAAAAGTTTTGATTACAAATGAATCTCAATCTTGCTCTCAATTTTGCAACAACTGCATATCTAAGAACTTAGAAATAGAGAAACTTAAAATTGAAATTTTCCAATTAAAAAATCTTGTTGATAAACATATCTCCCCAGCTGATAATTCTTTTCAAATTAACCCTCTTCCGGAGTCCCAAGATTCTTTAGAGGAAGACATAACTTGTTATTAAGGATTTTTTTTCCTTCTCCTATGTCTAACTTCATTCTTAGCTGGAATATTAGAGGCATGCTAGCCAACTTGGACTTCCTTAAATCTTTGATTGCCTGGATTTCCCCTTCCATAATATGCTTACAGGAAACCTGGGTTCCTGATTCGAAACTCCCCAACTTGAGAGGTTACTCGTTGTACTCCAAAGGACGCCCATTTCCTCATAAAGGAGGGGGAATATGTACCTTTATAAAAGACGAAATCCCATCCTACCGCATCAATAATAACATCCCGGGTCTTGAATCCCTCATCACTCGGGTTCACGTTGCCAATATTGATTTTGACATCATCAACTGTTATAGACTTCACGGGATAATAAGTCTGGAAACTCTCAATGAATTAAACAAATTAGTTGCTGTGAACTCAATCTTCACTGGAGACTTTAATGCTAGGAGCCGCACATTTGGGGATCGTCTCACGAGCCCAAGTGGAAGAAAACTATCAAACTGGATTATTGAATCTAATCTAGTGTTATTAAATGATATAATTCCCACTAGAATCAACAAAGGCATTGACGATGGGATTTTAGACTTAACACTTACTTATAATACCTCTGCGACTAATTTCATATGGTCAAGGATTGAAGAATCAGGAACTAGTGACCACTACCCGGTTTTAATAAAAGGCAACATGAGCATCAACAGCAACAAAAAAAAAAGTTATGTAAATTGGGATTATGTATCAAGAGACCTAATGCAAAAATTTGGAAATCAGAATTCAGCTCTTGTAGACAGTCAAGATAACGCCCCTTCCACAATCTAGAATTTGGATCTTGACCTAAACAATTTTAACAACACGATCAAAAACGTTATTACTTCTGCTTCTAATATTGTCAATTACTGTACAAACTACAAAAATGGGTGGTGGAACCTTCAATGCGCCAAAAAGAAGAAAGTGAGGGACAAATACAGAAAACTTGCGAAAAGAACACAAAAACTGGAGGATTGGATCAATTTCAAAAAAGCCACATCCGTATTTAAAAAAATTGTTAAAAAATCTCAAAAAGAATTCTGGAAAAAAATTAATTTCAACATCAATAGTCCAAAAAAAATTATACTTAAATTTCAACAAAATACAATACCTTACAACTAAAGATATCGTCAACAGCAACTTAATCACTGAAAACGAAGGCCACAAATTTATGAATGCTAAAGACCAGGCTGATCTTTTTATCACATATTTTTCAACTAGAAAAAATGAAGATGACTCAATTGTTTGGGTTAATTCATCCCCTTCTTATAAGTTTCTTACCTTATCACATAACATTGGAATCACCTGGAACTGATGGAATTTCGTCAAGAACACTGAAGAATATCCCAATTATCTGCATTGAAAAGCTTGCCTCTATTTTCAATAGAAGTATTAAAGAAGGTATTGTCCCAGAAATTAGGAAAGCCACTAAAATTATCCCAGTTAGAAAGCAAAATAAAGACCCGTCCAAAATTGCAAGTTACAGACCCATATCTTTAACCCAAAATACGTGTAAAATTCTTGAAAAGATCATCCAAAACAGATTAAACAGTTGGGCAAATGATAAAAAAAAATTTCCAAACTCCTTTTATGGTTTTATTAAAGAAAGAGGAGCCGATGAGTACCATTTCGATTTTTTAAGTATATTAAGAGAAAACAGAAAAAAAAGAAGACACATCTACGTTTTATCTACAGACATCAAGGGAGCATTCGACAACATCTGGATTCCTCAGCTAATAAGAAAATTAATCACCCTAAGCCTCGACCCCCTTATTATCCGTTGGATTCAAAACTTCCTTCACAATAGAAAAAAAATTTGTGGATTGGAAAGGAGTGCAATCTACATGTAAATATACAAACTGCGGTCTGCCCCAGGGGACCATTCTTTCTCCCTTTTTATTTAATTGCTACTTCGTGGACCTAGTTGATTTGTTGTCACTGGGGAAAAATAAACAAGACGCAGACCAAAAGCTCAACAACACGATGGAAAATCTGGAAAGTTGGTTCAGAGAAAACAAATTACAAATTTCAGTTGACAAATCTGTTATCATTGATTTCACTCCGCCAAACTCCAAAAACACTGATAAATTCTTCATGCAAGGTTCTGAGATAAAATGGAGCCCCGATCACAAGATCCTGGGTATTGTTTACCAAAATAATTTAAAATGGAATGCTCACACTCTTTCTTTAGAAAATAGGCAAGATGATCTTCTAGTTAAAAATACCAGGACGCATCTTAAGAAAATGACTGAAAATCAAGAGATCTTCTTAATTTGGGTACCCGGACATAAGGAAATCTCAGACAACAAAACAGCAGATTCACTCGCCAAAGAGGCAGAACAAAACGACGATATACCTATGATCCCCATCTGTTCCTGGAGAGATTTACAAAATTATTTAACAAGTGAATACTACAAAGAAAGAGACAATATATGGAACAATTCAAAGTATTATAATAAATACAAAAAGCTCATTCCCTCCCTCAGAATTAAACCTAAATGGATAACTAATAGGTACAGCGAAGAATAGGTACAGACTAAACAGAATACTATCTAAATCAATTCTAACTAAAGACAAACTATTCATCACGCGCAAAGAAAGTTCCCCTCTATGCACTACTTGTTGTATTATAGAGGACTTCGAACATCTGATGTGGACTTGCCCAGAAAACTCCTTAAACAGACAACATATCATCTCTTTCTTGAACGCCAAAAATTTCTCTCATGACGATGTTTTCCATCCAGACGTTCTAGCTATCCCTTCTTACGGGAGGGCCGTGTTGAAGATGTTCCGTAGATGGAGGAGGGCCGTTTGGTCCTCCTCTCTTTTCTCTCGCCAAAGCGGATTATTCGTAGTTTGTGCGAACTGTGTGAATTGGGGTGGAAGGAATCTGTTTCCATATCGCCTATCTATTTGCGTGGAAACGGCGGAAAGAAGAAGAAGAAGAAATAAAACGCTCAGATCGGTGTTTTTTTTTTTTTTTTTTAATGTTACTATTTTGCCATGTGTCCATGCCAAGTCTCTACATTTATTATAGAAGTAAAGATGTCTAATGTGCTCTCTTTGTCCTATTATAACTCACATTAGTCAGTATGGGCGTTTTCTTTCTTCTCGGAGCTTAATGCTCGTTTTTTTTTTTTTTTAGTTTTTTTTTTTATTTATTTTTCAAATTTATACAGAAACTAAGCAGTTTCACGTACATAGAGGACTGCATACAAAGCGCCTTGCCTCCAAACACATATAGGAAAGATTTACAGCACAAGATGGAATAACACGCATTGCACCGGCGGGAATCGAACCCACGACCTCCAGCGTAGAAGACGAAGCCACTGAGCCACGGATTGAGGAAATTTTTATTTAGACCTGAGTGTTGAACCTGTTTTATGCAAAGCCTCTATATATACGAGTCGGAGCATTAAGATCAGCCATTTTGGATCGGAGCGAGTGTTTGAGTGGTTGTCTTTTCTTGAAAATTATAGCGTTTGGTGATTTTTCACTGCGAGCGATTATTCGCAACTCCAACGAACTATAGGGGGCACTGCAGCCACTGTCTAATGGCGGAATTGAAAACTAAAACAAACGCATGTGGTAACGAAGAAAATGCTAAAAGTGTTGTGATTTTTGTTGTTATGTATGATTTTTTCGCTTTATTCATTTGAAAAGATTTTTCAAAGTCTTTTGGTTATTCTGACCCATATAGAAAGAGATTAGAAACCGAAAAGTATTACCAAAGTAAACAATTAATGCAGAACACACAGTAAGTTGTTCTGAAGCAGCCATTTTCACAATGTTGAATTCGGAATTCATAAATTTTTGGTTTGCTTCGAACGGCATTTTCATTTTGTACCGTTTTTTCTATACATTAGTACATATTAAGTTCAGTTTCGTGACATTTCCGGCATTTGTTGACATTTTTGTCACATAGTGCACATACGTGGCAGACTGTCAAGAGTAACGTTTAACACTAGATAATTTATTTCTATGACTATATGATTGGATATCTAAAGAAATCATGCATTTAATTCATTCGTCATGGAAATGATTTACCTGATATGCGAAATCTTGTCAAGATACATTATTCTTTCACACAATTTTAAAACCATAACCTTATAAACAGATTTTTGGCGAACTTTTATTTTTTATTGTTCAAATTCTTAACGTTCTTTCTGGATTTTTCAATCTGTTCTGCGATAAATATTTTCAAGAAAATTTATTTGCATACTTTCTATTTCAGTAGGATACTGTAGTAACAAAAGTTATTTAAATCATTTATGTGGAATTAGGTTAAGGAAAAGTGTCTAGTCAATGTTGTTAAGTTCGTTTTTTTTTCTTCATCGAATTGAAAAACTGATATTTATTCAAATTCAATCAGAACAAAATAAATAAAATGTGTACTCACAGTTTATATATGGTGGTAGTTTTCTTTTCAGTTGATTGACCATTATTTCTTTTTACTTATCGAATTCTGTAATCTTACTATCATTTTATTCCACTCATGATAAAAATTAAAAATGGTTTAACTAAAAACGCGAAATCTCGCCAAGGCTACTTTGCTCGCACAATTCCAAAACTATAACCCTAAACAAATTTGGCGAAACCTTTCAGCTGAGAATAAAAGGAATAAAGTAAATTCTTTCTCGGTTAAACATTTTTCATTTTGTTCTACGATAATAAATTCAAGAAAATATTTTGCATACTGTCCATTCCAACTAAATGCTGCTGTAAAATATGATTAGTTAAATTAATTTAAGATTAAAAAAAACTCATATTCTTACAAATTCATACAAAACAATAAAAATTTTTACCTGGTATAACGTTATCCAATTTTGTTAATCCAGAGTTTTCTTGTTTACGCTTCCACCATTTAATACTTTTTTGAAAGAAATAAGGAAAACTAACATTATTTTGAGAAGCTCGAGAATACTACTAAGGGACGAATTAATTTCTGTTGTTGAAGGCGTTCTTAGACATGTTGAATGCGTTACTCAGAACAAACTGACCGCGTTTACGTCAACAGATACACGTGGAGCGCAACGTGGCAATGTTTTAGTTGCATTCGCAGTTTTATAAATCACCGCAAGGTAGCGTATTCGAGCGCTGGAGTTCCGAATTAGCGGAACGTGAATTGTTTATTAAATAAAATATTATTTTTGGCCAATTTGGCAAAACCCGGAACTTTGCTGTGGTAACTCTAGCTGCGCAACAATGAAAAATCCGATTAAAAATGGCAAAACTTAAGCTGATGCGTCGGCCTGTTTTTATAGCTCAAACTCAGTCGTTCAGTGACACTCCTCCCATTCCGACACTCCACCTCCTTTCACATCAGTTGAAAATTGGCAGCACTTCAACATTTGTTGTTTTGAACTTTGCCCACTGGAGTTCAATGGCACACCTGTAAGCATGAATGACAGCTGATTGCTTCCATATGGTTCATTACTCTACATGAAACAGCAGGTGGTTTAATTAATACAAAACAAGGAAATGCTTTTTGTTTCTCTTTAGTTCAATACTTAAATTGAATCTTTCTTTACTCATCGTCATTAATATTGCCATTCTTTTAAAAAATGGTAATTTCGCATTTTAACTTTAATGAAAAATAAATACTTATCGTATTATCAGAAACTTAAGTAGCGCAATGAATGTGTGTTTTTAATACTCCTGTTTTTTCAATGATAACTGAACTCTGATCAAGATTCGAATAAATTATCTCTCATTTTTTTTCTGTTTCATTTTTTGTTCTCTCTGTACGAAATGTTATTTTCTTTTCATATTACATCCTTTTGTTCTTTTTTTTTCATCATATCTTTTTATGACTTTCTTTCAGTTTTCATATACTTCACATATTTTTAATTCAATGGGATTGTAAATTACTTGAAACATATGGTAGGCAGCTGACTAACATCACATTTATTTCTCGCCTTTTTGAGAGGTTCCTTTTTAGTTTTTTTTTTCCAGAGAATAACTTGGGATAAAAAATGCTGTTTTTGGTAAAGCAATATTATACATTATTCTGTAATTGCTACTGTAATAAAAACTTTTGACTCCTGCCCGAAGTTTAAGCAGCTAGCTGCATTATTGTTTTTTAGTGCAATCTTCCCAAACTCTATTTGAACCTATTACAGAAAAAAACAAAAGAAATATGTTAGTTGTTAAAGTAGTTAAAAGGTTTTCAAATTCCTATTCCTGATTTTTTTTCATATATTTTTTAAAAAATTATAGGAATACATTTTCAATGACTCAAAAAAATTATTTTTTTCCCTTCTGAATCTTTTTCTTCAAATAAATTATAATATTTTTACTCTTTGCTTATTTATGCAGTTTGTTCTAGTTAGCTCCATTGCCAATGTTAAATTAAAAGGAGTGAAATGTCAAAATTTAATAATCCATTTTTGTTTGAATTTTAGTGATTTTAATTTTTTGATTATTTCAAAGGGAGGGATTTTAATATTTCTACATCCTCACCTGGATGGGGGAGGGGAAAAGGTAGTCCAATCAATCACAAACTTTAGTTTTATGTCAAATTACCAATCCCAGTAAGGCATTTATGTACCTGTAAGGACTGATATTCCTCCCCCCCCCCCCCAGAAGTATGATTCTGGTTGCACAAATGACCACTAAATTCTTTCATTTTACAGCTTCTTTTTAATCAAACCTTGTTAGTTTTTTGAAGATACCTTGTTTGTTTAGTCATAATTAAATCTGAACTATGCGGTATATTGCAATAAGTATTAAAAACTGTACACATTTTTACTTCCTTTACAAAAAAGAAGTATTGTATTCGCGAAAAAAATTTCTCTCAAAAATCGACCTTAATTTCCATTTTGCTCACCCCTGAATGAATGTTGAGTTTTTTTTCAACTCGACTGCACGTGCATATATACCTAAGATCGTATAGACGCCCGAAATATCCATTTTGAAGATTCCCGAGTTAATTACAACGAGTTTTCTAGTGACATCTGTATGTACGTATGTATGTGCAGATGTGCGAATGTATGTCGCATAACTCAAGAACGGTATCTCCTAGAAAGTTGAAATTTGGTGCATAGACTACTAATGGGATCTAGTTGTGCATCTCCCTTTTTGGTTGCGTTCAGGTGTTTCTAAAGGGGTCTTTTGCACGTTTTTCGGGGGAAATCTGTTAATTTCGATGCAAATTCAAGTGGTGTTATAATTTGGTGGACACTTGGCGATATATCCCCAGTCTTTTGGTCTCCAAGTTTTGTCGTCAACTTGCGACAAATTTGGTGATTTTTTTTAACTTTTAAATCTGATTTTAATTTGGCCACTGTTGGTGATATTTAGAGAGTTAACTATTGAATCATATTAAAATTGCAATAATGGGGAAATAACATTAAATTGGTGTAAAAGGAAGTCATGTGATGCACAGATAAGCTCGATTTTATGATATTGCATGTACATCAGGTTTTATAGTCTTAAATAATGCATAATAATCTGAACAGGAAAGAGCTTAGGGGCCATTCATTAATTATGTATGGGTCCCGAGGGGAAGTGGAGGGGGGATTAGAAAAATCTCTACATACCCCTACTTTGGGGGGGGGGGCAAACCTATTTTTATGTAAAATTTTCCAGATCCATATTTTACATTAGAAATTGTGCGCTCAAGTGGTTTGGCAGGGATCTATTTCATTTGCGTCTGGAAGATAAAAAACAGGTCAGGATGAGCTGCTTTTTTTTGTTGTACAAAGAATGAATATTGTAAAATATAATAAAAGAATCCTACTATGCATGGCATATTTTATTTTTAATTAGTATTGTATCATTATACAAAAAGGTGTCAAAAAAACGATCAGTCTAGATTCCAAAATTTTAGTAAATATTTCTTTTCACAAAAAGGTTTACTTTAATAATAGTGAATTTAATAACGATTCCAGTGTGTAAGATTAGTTATTTTATTATTTTGAAAAACAAAATGGAATCTTATGTAAAAATAGGGGGGAAGGGATTGAAAAATCTTAAGCACCCTTACATGGGGGTAGAATTGCCAAAATCATTCTTACATAATTAATAAATAGCCCTTTCTTACAGATGCAAATTACATTACCAAATCCAATCACTAATGCATCTTCATGACTGCAACATATGCCAAATTCATCATAAGTTCCATACAATAAAAAAAATTTGTGCAGTCAATGCTTTGCATTGACAGATCATTCATTGGTTTTTCCGCCATAGTTTTTCCAAAATATTATTCTAGTTCGTAAGGCTTTCCAAATGTTTTAAATTGCAGCAAAACTTCTGAGAGAGAGAGAGAAAAAAACTGCACACAAACAGGGGCGGACTGGCCCTAAACTTTTAATGTGGAAAAAAAAATTCATGCCGGCCCCATCCAAAAAAGTTTGGTTGTAGTTTTCCAAACCTAAAATGTTTTTTGTTCGCTGAAATACCAAGATTTATTTTATTTTTATTTATTTATTTTTTTTTTTTCAGAAATCCTTATTTAACTTTTCATTTCAAGCAAACTAGTGGGCAGATTGATTTAAACTAAGTATACAGCAAACGCCCATAGTATACAGATGATATTTCAAGGATCTAACTTTCTCAAAAATATTTGCAAGCTTAAATTGCTCTACGCAATAAAAAACCACTGTGAAAACTGTGTGGCTTCTTTGAAAATCCGCATTTAAGTGTATTTCGTTTATTTAAAAGTGAATAAAAATATTATTTAAAACAAAACATAATACATTTGAGGCAGTGAGAAGCAAAGGGTTGTAAGTAGACATTTTCAAGTTTTGAGTAAAATTCGTATAAAGATTACATCCTAGGTAGGCTTTCATTGAATTTTTTCTAAATCATGCTATACAGCGGCACCTACCAGGGCTGCTGGTACTATCTCTTGCCCCAAGACAGACGAGGGGTCCACCTACCATTTGTACTGGTTATCTCCAAATTTTCAATTTTTCCTCTTGCATCCCTTGCTTCTCACTACCTCATATGGCCATGAGCGGTACTATTTACCCCTTAGAAAAAAAAAACTCTTTTTCTTTTTTTTTTTAAGTCTTTTCTTAAAATTGTAATGTACGTATTCAAAGTAATGAAAAATTTCATGTAAACCAAACGTAATATATCCGTTCAGAATGAATAGGTACATCACAGATCATGAGACAGTGAGAACTGATCGGAAATATCGGATAAGCCCGAATTAATCTACAAAAAAAAAAAAAAAAGAGTTTCGCCCGAAAAAGTCGCCATTTGTCTCAGTGAGAAAACTGATTTTCGAATGTATCTCTCAAAATGTTATCTAGTGAATGAAATTTATTTGTCAGGTTCTAAGAACTAAAGTGAAAATCATGGGATATACACTTGGGGTGGGGGGATTGCGGTCTCCTCCCCGGGCCCTTGGTTTTAACGTAGATTTAGATTACCAATAATTTTAAGACGGTAGTTTATATGCATGTAAAGATGGTTATGACCAAACTTCCCTCCCCTCTCCACAGAAGGCAAGCTCTGGCAGCGCTTGTGCTTTATGGTATATGTGTGGCCTATGCTACATATTAACTTGCCTTTAATAATAATATTCCACTGACTCACAACGTTTTCAAGTAAGAACAATTCATTTATCAGCTTCCAAGATTTAAAGTGAAAACTAAGAAATGTATTGGGAAAAGCAATAAGATGTGCGTATTCTTTTTCGTAAGTAAATATGTTCAACTAGAGTTTAACCTAGGAAGATGTTCAACAAAGTGAAACTCAACCGCTTAAACCAAAAATATAACAATTTATACTTCTATTGTACGAGTTTACATGCTTTCTGAAAATAAATAATAATCGAGTAACGAAAGAAAGCACAAAACAGAAATGGTCCGATTTAAACCTTTTTAATGACATAAATTAAACGAAATTAATGAAAACGAAATAATATTTGAAAAAACGTTACTCAAGAGTAATAAACTAAAAATGACAAAAATAATATTACTCTTCAAGAACCAGTAAAAATGTTTTCATACAAGGCCTTAATTTCGCCAAACTGAAAAATCTAATAATAACTTTGTAAATTTCAAATTAGTGCTAAATCTTATCATTTTATCCGGAAAAATTCTATCCGAAATTTGAAAGTATGCTATTTAACGAATTTAAACATTGCATTTATCAATTTGACACTGAATAATAACATTAAAATTGGAAAGTATATGATGATAAGAATTTTAAAAAGGTACTTTTCGTACTAGTTGCAATATGGTAGTGCTACTAATGAATTAAAAAATAATAGTTTCCGGGAATACTGCATTTCAGATTCGAAAATTTAAGATTTGCTTTTAGGATTGTATTAAAAATATAAGTAAAAATAGATACGTTATTTATGATTAAAATGGGCAAAAACACTTAAAGCAATCACACTTATCAATCTAGCTAAGAAAGAAAAATCTATAAACAAGCATCACAAATCAGTTAACAGGAAAATACTTCAAAAATAAAGATTATTTGATGAAATATTATTAAATACTTAAAATATGGTTAAAGAACCTAATAATTTTTAGTATATCCATTTAAAAGATAGGGAAACAAAATTTTACACTATTTGAGACATAATAATTACTCAAATTTTTCAACATTCCTTTTTAATTTTATCAAAACATTTCCTTCAAAGCATGTAACTTATATTTTTTCCCTTAAAAGTAATAGATTATGAATATCTGTTAATGACTACTTGGTACTAAAGATAAAAATAAAAGAAATCGGGAGAAAAAACACATTTGAACAACATCAATCTTTCTTACAAAAAGTCTACTTTGTTCAGCAACAACATCAATGGTATCCTCTGAATCTATTTGATTTAAAATGTCCTTCTCTACAGACATTAACATGAGAGCTTCTAAATTTTCTTGAGAAAGGGTTAGACAAAAAATCATGAGTTTAAAAAAGAAATGAATTAAGTTCAGGAGGGCCATGCACATCCTCATATCTTGGACAAACATACGAATTGTACTCAGGGCAGGTTCTGAATACCGGAACAAACCCTTCTCTCTCTTTTTTTTTCTTCAAGTTTAAACTGCCAAAGTTTTTTATTCTTCCAAATCCTAAATTTTATTCCAAAAAAGGGGGGGGGGGGGGCTGGAAGAAAAATGTTCTGCTGTCTTTGAGAAGTACATTAATAATCTTAGTTTATTATTTCCCTTCAAAAATTAATTACTCTTGAAAAAAAAAACATAAAAAATGTGTGTAACAATAAGTGGATAAAATTGGTACAGTATTTAGGCTTTAAATTAAAATTAAGTACAGTAAAACCTGTAGAGTTGACCACCTGTGTATGCTGACCTCTTTTGTCAGGAACGGAATTAGTCCTATCTTATATAATGAAGGAAAACTTCTGTAACTTGACCACCTGTCTATCTTGACCACTAATGTACGCTAAATTTGGTTTGGAGTATTGTAAAAAAAACGTTTGTAAGTTTATCACTTGGTTTATTTTTTAAAACTTTCTTCAGTAAATTATTTTATTTTATTATTTACTAATTTATTATTATTGTATTATTATTATTATTTGATAGCTTTCCAAGAATGTTTTTAATGCTTTGATGACGGACTAGCACTTTACTAACTAAACCATCAGCATAAAGTTTATGCTGCTCTTTATTCTCCAAACTTGTTTTTCATTTGTTGTTCTATTTGAGATAGTTTTTTGTACTTTGTTCAATAAAAATAGGTGTCAGTAGAAAAGTACAAAGTGTTTTCTTTCAGTTGCAATAGGTTGTGGCAATACTGGAATTGCGCTAAGGCCCGGATCTGTACAATTTGGGCCCTCTGCAACAAAATTGGTAGGGCATCTCCCTAGTGGCCCAGTATCTATTTGTAAAGTTAATAAGTCTTAATGCTAGTTTTTCTTTTTTTTTCTTTAATTTCTAGGGCCGTCAGCCCCTTTGAGGAAGTGAGCCCCCCGCACTGCGGGTACGCAGATATGGGCTTGCTAAAGAGCCCTTCTGCCTTATTTCGGGTGCAAGGGATTAAGATATGTTTATGAACTGAGAGAGTCGAGCTTGTTGCTCTTTGGGCTGTAACTGTTACATAAAAAGGCTTCAAAAAGAAAGTTTTGAACTTGGAATTAATAAAAAGTATAAAATATTAAAATTAATTGAAAAAGGAGAAATCCAGAGAAAATTAGCTGGCACATATGAAATTTCTAAAACTATGGCGTCTAAGTTTAAAACAAGGAAAAAAATAATAAAACTATTTGAATAGTATTTTTAATTATGGTTTCACTTTCAATAATGTTAAACAATGAAAGTTAGTTGAACAGAAAGAGTAATAAGTGTGAATTCCTCGAAAAATGAATATACGGTGCGAGAAATGACAAAAAATATTTAAAAAAATTATTACTGCCCTTTATAAGTTGACCACAAAAGTACTGCACCGCAAGTGGTCAACTTACACAGTTAAAACTTTACTTAAAACTTTGTTTAGTTAACTTTTACTTAAAATTTGCTTTTTTCAAGGAAAAAGGTAAGGGGGGCGGCGGATAAAAAAATGTTGGAAATCACTGTTTTAAATATTTATACTGTTTGTACTTTTATAAATTTTATCTTTGCTAAACGAAAATAGATGAATTGGACGGTGTTATACAAAAATGAGTTATCCAACAAAAATTTTCAAAAAAATAAGGAGTTATTCACATAGGTTGGCAGATAAACTGATACACTACGGGGACACAAAGACGATTTAAGTCAAATTCTATTAATAGCCATCTATGAAGTTCAATTTAGAACTCAATTTACTCAAAAGTACTGCTTGGTGGGTTGACCCATTTTTGTGTAATATCGTCAATTTGTTATAATTATAACCGATAGTTCAAGCGCTTATTATTTAAAGTGCTGATGAAAAAAATTAAAAAACACATGATGATTAAAAATATTAAACTTACCTAAAAAAAAAATTCTTGTCACCGTTGGATTTAAAACACATGCAATCCCATTGAGCAGTCAACACGGTGTATAACAAATGACTCGTTTTTTTCCTCGGAGACGAAATTGAGGAGTTCTCAAAATTATCTAATTGGTTGAGAAAGTCGTGAATCTATCTATTGCAAAGTGCTGGGAAACATAAAAAAAAAACGAAGGATGAAAAGGGGAAAAAAAAAGCTTTTTAACAGACGTTTTGCTCCTATTCATTCTATTCTTAGGATGGCGCCTTTCTCTTATTTCATTTGAAAAAGGTTCAATGTAATCGTTTCCCAGACAGTCTCAAATCGTCTCAGATGGCCACAAAAAAGATCCCCACCCCCAATAAAACTCCTTACCAGAATTCCAGGAAACATCAATCCCGAACAGATACGAGAGACACCCATGTGCACCCATAAAAGCCTGAAGGCTTCGCTTCGGACGAAGACCACCCAACAAAGACATTGTTTCGTTTTCCCTACGTAACAAGATACGGTAATAGGCAAGAACAGAGTAACGTCCAGAGAGTGACCGTTGGAAAAGGAGCGGCTGTCCTCCTCTCCTTCCCCCCACCCAAACAAGAGCAGTTCTGGCTGCAGCCCTCGACACAAGAACGGCCGGCCTAGCTAAGAACTTTTTTTTAAATAAAATTGAGGAAAACGGCACGTACTCATTGAATGCACAGAAAACGGCCCGAGTTAAGGACGGCCCATGTGGAATTTTCCACATCTCACACGTGGCCAGTCCGCCCCTGCACACAAACTTTCACATTAAAGTTATTTTAAGTAAATTATATATTTTCTTTATTTTGCTTATCCCCCCTCCCAAAAAAGGGGCTTAATCCCTAAAACCCTCCACTTGGACATAGCTCTGCTTTAACCTAATTTCTAAAGTGCTAACTATTTTGTTTAAATTTCCTTTAAAAATATCTTAAGACATGCTAGGGTCTTATTTAAAAATTTTAGGACGATAGGCCAGATGCATCGGCACGGGCATCCTTGAATAATACTATCGATTGACAAAAATAGTGTTGAGTTGCAACCACACTCCATTTGTTATTGCATATGTTACAGGCTAGGGACTCTGAGAGTGTAAACTACCAAACTAGGCAGAGTTCTAGATAGCAAAAGATGGTTGTTTTGATGTTCCAATTCTCTTGTATATGCACAATTAAATGCAATAACAAACAAATTAAAGCCATATTCAGGCATAAATTTCTATATGGTTTTTTACTTTCTTCTATATCTAATACATAGAAGAAAGTATTGGATTCATGCAAATTTTCGAATTTCGAATTTTGACGGATTCAAACGTTTTGAGGTGTCGAGTAGGGTGGGGCGAAAAATAAAAAGTTTTTTCGATCAACTAGTAATAGTTGCCAAAAGTTGTCTTTGGTGATAGTTAGCAAAAGTGCAAAATTTGATGAAGATCGGATAATATCTTCAGGAGGCGCTGTGGTCACAAAGTTTTATTATAGATTTTTTCCCGGATTTTATGGTTAAAATACGAAAAATAATGCTGTTAACTTATATCATTGCATTTTTTTACTCATAAGATTTATTTATGCACTGAAAGCATATGAAATAACCCATAAAAGTTCTTTTATGTTATTTATTTAGATTTCCAGCATCTTAAAAAGAAAAAAAAAGTAAAAAATAGTGACTTTAAGGACAATACTAAGTAAAAACTGATGAATTTTACAAAATGTAACACAAAAATTATGAAAATGCAAATATATTAGACAAATAAAATTAAACAGCACTATTGAAACAATAATAAACAATTTTAAAAATCTGTAAAAATTTACACTACATACGTAATACAAATTTATGTGTCACAGTTAGAGCTTTTACGAAAATAGTCTTTTTTACTTTCAAAGAAAGGCAGTTCCTTTCGAGCCTCTAAACGTGCACGAATGAAACCATCCCTGGCTTCTATTCCACTTACGGCCAGAGATGCATCCGTCACCAACTTTACGCAGCGCTCCACAGATTGAGTATGACAAGGAAATTTGCACATGTTTTGAAGAAAATGAGGAACTTCTCCGGTTTTCACTAAGTCATGTAGCTCGTCCTCAGTTAGTATATTTGTTATAGGAGGTTCTGTTATAAGCACTTCTTCACACTGCCAATTGATCAAGTCGACATAGTCGGAAGAAGAAAAGTTAAGCTCAGGGATGGTAAAAGTACGGATATCATTATTGTTCACAGAATTAGTGTCTCGTACTCTCAAAATCCGACGAGCAGCTAACTGCCGTACATGCCTTCGATCATCATTTAACATCGCCAGCAAGATGTTTTCAGGATGTGCAAAAAAGACGTTCCGCTGAATGACTGGATCGATGACATGTAACAGGTCGTCTGGCAAATAACGCGACAGATGAATAACGTGCCACAAGTTTCGTGCACCATCCTTGCATGCTGAGTTGCACTTAATTAGAAACCAGCAAGGTGTATAAACTTTAATAACGAATGAAACAAGCATTTTTAAATTTGCTGTTGGATATTCTGTGCCGATGTACAAACGCAAAATCCGACTGGCTGTCGTGAGCCATCTAGAATGACTCAAGGAACCAGGTACTCTTTCAGAAAGGTGCACGGAGCAGTTGCCACTAATAACGGCTTCAAATATTTCCAGTAGATATTTCTGGTCAGTACTTAGGTCCCCTCGGTCGATAGTTGGCATGTTTTGAAGATTGCACTCAACGGCTTTATATTTCACTATCGGTAGTGATTCGCAGCCTATCAACATTTTGCCAATAGGACCGCTGAATCCTCGGGGATTAGTACTTGGTCCATCCAAGTATTCTACTAAATGGCGAAGCAGCAATTCGTTGCCATGAAGCTGGCATATTAACCACTGCAATGGTCTGTGAAAGAATGTTTCAAGGCGTAAAATCACGCCACTTTTTCTTCCGGTATTTACTGCAGTACCGTCACATCCGACGGCGTACAACTGAGTAATATCAATTTTGTTTTCGACAATGAAATCCAGTATGCCGTTTGCAATTCCTTCTGTGTTTGATCGATTTGGCGAAATATGTCCTAAGTATTTATTATCTGGCAGCATAACCAGTGTTACATGTTCTTCAATAATTATTTTTCGATGATAACTGCCGGACACAGATTGTTCCAAGAACAATGTACTATCCTTTAGGCCATCAAAGTACAGACCTGTACAATGTACATCAGCACATTTTGGCCCTTGGCGATGAGCTTGCAGATTTTTTCTCACTTTTTTGCGCTCTCGTTTCACTTTGCTTGGATCGATTATATTTGAAGATGTTTCAGGAGAAATTAAGCCCACGTCTTCTAATATGGATGATGCCAACGCGGCCGCTGATCTATTCGAAACACCGTATCGGTCACACGTTTTAGAAAATTTGTTCAAACTGACTCTTGCTTGCGAAGTGCTTGCTTTATAATTTATAACTATAAATTCAGGATCCTTTTCGTCCGTACCTTCTATTGAATATTCTTTATCAATTTCTGTTTCTTCAGAACCTTCTTCACGGGTATTAACTATGCTTTCCCTCTTCGCTCTTGATTCTTCTTTCTTTTTTCGTTCAAAACTCAGTTTTAATTTTCTTGTGGTTTGAATATCAATGTTTCCAATAAACATTTTTCTATCACCACGCTGATCAAAAAGAAAAAGTTGTTCTTTGGAAGGAACTTTGCGAGTCTTGTCGCAGTTACACGCACTGAAACGGCATTTACAACAAGCGATGTCGAAAAGTTTTTCTCGAGCTTCGGATGAAAATAACTGCATCTTTGCGTTAAACGCATTGGTTTTAACAGATTTTTTGTTCATAGTTTTCTTCAGGTTTTTATATTTGCCGTGAAAATGTCGAATCATTTGAACGATTCGTTTATGTGAAACTATAGGAATAGAGGAACGATGCCATATCTCTTCTAACTTCGTGGCTACGTCTTCTGCTATCTCAGTCACTGTGGGCTCTTTGGAAGAACTAAACTGTTTCTTTTCGTGTGCAAGAAATAAATAATACTTAAATACATCTTCATACATAGGTAACACAGAATCAGACAAATTTTTTGGTGTTCCGAAAATGGAATCTTAACATTTTCCTTGTTTTTACTTTCGATCCAGCACAATAATCCTTCGAATGTTTTCCGCTCATTATGGTGTTAGAGATGGCGTTTCAATGCACTGAAAATATAAACATACACTGTGCTGTGCACTCGATGCTGTAGAAATGCGTCTGGAACTTTTCTCGGTTAGAGTTCAAGGTTGTATGACGTATTTAAATGGCATTTCACATGATTCTAAGAGCTCGACGGCAGTGTCTCTTCAAATTAGGGAGTTTTTACAACAAAACCATGCATTGCTTTCTTTTAATGCTAACGTTTAGTGACCAAATTTCTTTTGGAAGCTATTCTATATGTTCTTAATACATACATGTCCTTTAGAATTAAAAAAGGCGAAATTAAAGTTAGAAAAAAGCATGATTTTTACATTGAAACCATGATATTATAGGAAAAAAACAATGTTAAAACTTTGCGATCGCAGCGCCCCCTGAAGATATTAGCCGATTTTCGTCAAATTTTGCACATTAGCTAACTATCACATAAGACAACTTTTGGCAACTATTACTAGTTGATCGGAAAAACTTTTCATTTTTCGCCCCACCCTAGTGTCGAGTCCATTTCGACAATTTTTGGAAAATGTCTGTCTGTGTGTCCGTGTGTGTGTGTTACGTATGTGTGTGACCAGTTTTTTGTGGCCTCTCTACAGTAAAAACTACCGCATGAAATCAAACGAAATTCGGTACACATATGTGTACCTATGTGAACTTGTGCCCATTGGTTTTTGGCGCGAATTCTTCGAAGGGGGGTGGAGCAATGAGACATTTCTTGAGTTATGTGTGTCTGCTATTACCCAAGAAGTAACTGGTGGAACCAAAGAAAATTTGGCCCATATGTTACTCTTAACAGGAGTAGGTGCTGATTCAATTTTGGTGTCAATAGCTCAAACGGGGGTTGAGTTATAGAACGTTTTTTGTCGTCAATTGTGACTGCTGTATCTCAAGAAATAACGAACGGAATCAAACAAAAATTTATCAACAACTAGCCCTTAGAGGGTATAAGAGCTGATTTTATTTTGGTGTCAATAGCTAAAAAGGGGGTGGTGCAATCGAATGTTCTTTTTTTCTATTGTGAGTGCTATATCTCAAGAAGTAACGCAACCTTCTGGATGAAATTTGGAATAAATGAATCCACATGTAAACAGGCGTTGGTTCAAGTTTGGTGCCAATCGCTCCAAGAGGTGCTGTTTTTTTGTTTTGTGAATAAAAATAGCTTTATTAACACAAAAATAAGAAAGATAAATCGTAATGAACTGTCGTCTGCGTAGTTCTCGTGATTTTAATTGTATGGAAATAAATGGAAATATTATCTCAAAATGATTTAAAATTTTTAACTGTTGCCATCTTATGTGTGTTAAGAAATAAAATATTTCTAATTAATTCAAGTAAATCTTTAAAAATAACTTTCAATTTTCGCTCTTTGCTTTGATTTTGAGATAATTCAGACATTAGGATGGTTGTCAAGTTTTTGCATGTGTAATTTTGTTTTTGTTGGGAATATTGCTTCTTTGTCAAGCATGGGAAGGGATCAGAATTATGAGAAAGATATAGAAGAAAGTTTTGTGATGGCCATAACATAATAGTTAATTTTTGAGAGAGTGGACCTCATGAGCGTAGTCATAGATCAAGTCCTGATTTATCATTAAACTAGGTTTGATGCCTAAACAAAGTTAGAATACATAAGTAGGTTACTGGTTCATAATTTAAATCAGTACCTACTAATTAATCATTTACAAGGAAAGATTCTATGCAATTTTGTTAAATTTTGTAATAAAAGATGAGTCTGTTTATTTAAGAATGTGTTTTGCTCATTATCTGGATTGCCTTAGGTCTCAGTTAGTCAAAGCAAATAAGGTTGTATTGTATTTGTAAACAATTGCAATTTTTTAAAAATTTATTATGTTTTTTTGTCTTCTGAAACAATTTCTATTCAGTTTTAAGGACTTCTGCCTTGTACGATGACAACTGATAAAGATGCTTCTTCATATGGCAGTAAACCAATTGACTGGGAACGATATGGACTTAGCAGTGAACCTTCAGCTGTGGAAAAGGGTCCATTATTGGGTGGATGGTCAGAAGGAGAAGGAAGCTCTCAATTTCATAATAAAGAAGAACAAGAATTATTTCATGAAGATCAGGTACATTAATATCAATAGTTTTATATTAAAGTCTTCTGAATTGTTTTCTTTACCTTCTCTGCTTGGTTTCTAGATGGTTTCAAAAAATAATCTAATTTCTCTTTCAAGATTGTTGCACTAATGCTTTTTTTTTTAATATGTGATTTGACCTTTCCATTTGGGAAATTATTATACTAAAGTTATGTGATAAAGATTCTTACATAAGTGTGATTTTATTGTGTTAATTTTTCATTTTAAAATAGCAGGTATTAAATTACTTGACATCAATTCCATCTTTATGCATGGGCCCAGGGCTTTCACAAATAGTTCTGGCATCCGAGGCAGTACTTGCGAGTGCTGCTCCTCCACTTAAAAAAGTAACAATACGTCATTTAGCCTGAGCTATACATGGTCATTGAATAAATAAATAAATAAATAAACATTTTATCAAATTCCCAAAATTCAAGATCTTGATAGACAACAAGTTGCTATCTACAGAATTGGCAAATTTAAAAACTAGTATTGATTTCATTTAAAACTAAATATTTATTTTTAAGTAGATTTTACTACTCAAAATATAATATTCATAAAGTTCAGTTATTTGAGAATATCAATTGGCTTCTTTAGCAGCTTTGTATGCATACCAGGGAGCATAAGCTTACCAGGGAGAATTCGACTGTATTTGGAAAAAATCTTTGAGAAAAAAATATTCAACTTATGCCACAAAATTTAATTTTTTCCAATTTTTTGCTTGAGAAGTCAAGGTTGACTGATGCAGGACTAATTGACTGCACAAGTATATACAGTATTTTTGGAAAAATAAATTTTTAAATATACTTGATTCACAAGAAGGATAAACTAGATGTAATTGCAGAAATAACATCCCCGGATGGAACGTCCCCTGGGAAAAATTGTCCCATAGGAAAAACGTCCCTAATGAGAAAGCGTCCCGTGTAAACAAAATTGAGATGCAAAGTGTTTTACCATTTCCACTGACGAATAGAATCTTGTACTGTATTTGTTTGAACGCTTTGCTTTTAGGCATTTAAATAGCATCACTGTTCCTGAAATACTGTCATGTAATCATTCACAGCATTGCATCAAAAAAATGAAATCGAAATATTAGTTTATTGTTCTGTAGGTAGAAGAAAATGCCGCATGCTTTCAAGCAAATAGCATAAATATAGAAAAGTCACTTTCAGAAAACTGGTAGTAACTAATGTTTAGGACTGAAATTTTTAATATACTTTTAATATCTGGTTAAAATGAATGTTATTGGTGGCTACTTG
The DNA here is from genome assembly GCF_026930045.1 of Uloborus diversus. Taxonomy (NCBI): domain Eukaryota; kingdom Metazoa; phylum Arthropoda; class Arachnida; order Araneae; family Uloboridae; genus Uloborus; species Uloborus diversus. Next base: position 39,255 of record NW_026558601.1, read on the forward strand.
ACATTATATTAAAATTGGAATTTTTTTTATGAAAACTAAATAAAACCGCTAAAACATTCGTGGAATTAATTCTATCTCGGCCATGTGATAAAAAGTAAGAAACCACGTAACTCGGAGTTCGTTTGATTTGGGGTAATGTTTGTCGGTGTATTTCTTTATTACGCAGTTAGAAAAATTTTACAGAAGAAAAAAAGCATCAATTTCATTTTTCTCTGTAGTGATGCTGTTTGCAGTTATTTTTATTTATTAAAATGTATTATTTCAATTTGTTTCTTAAAAGTTGTATTTAAGTTTCTGTTTCATCAATAGCTAATTGTACTATGTTACTTTTTTGTAACTCAATAAGTTTGGTAATTGTATCACTTGTGTTTCACACAAATGCTTAGTAAATTGAAAAATTAATTAGTGGGTAAAATAATTTTGAAACCGTTGAAACATATGTTAAAAATAACCTTAGCTATCTTTCTCTGATTTCTACAAATTATTTGTTAAACATTATTATGTATAGATAGGTTTGCCACATGTTATGGTTTGACCTGGACGGTGCCGGCTGGTTTACTTTACGTCCCGATAAAATATGTCTGATTACAGATGGTAAAAGAAGTCTAAATATGATTAATCATTTCTGTACCTCACATCCAGACTGACGTAAATTGAAACATTGCAATATTCTGTTTATTATTGCACTGTATGTGGAACCCCAGTCAGGGGTCTGGCCAGAGGATATTTGGGTTCGTTAACGGACCCTTCACAAAAATCCGATCAACCAAAACGGAGCTTTCACAAAATCCCGATCAAACAAAACGGACCTTTCACAAAATCCGGATCAACCAAAACGGACCCTTCACAAAATTCTGATAAACAAGAACTGATCTTTCACAAATTGTTTATTGAAAGAGCAAATCTGAAAACAAAAAAAGGCATATTAAACCGATAATTTTTGAAACCTTTTTGAAGTCAAATTAGAGGGATCAGCTATACAAAATCTGCTAATTTTGCAAAAAAAAAAAAAAAAAAAATCTGCACTCTTGCAAGCGATAAATTGCTACTGCCAAATAAATATAATGCTTGTTGTTTGTTTCTTGGAAAGAAATTAACAGCTGAAAATAAGTTTGGTTTTAAATAATTTTGTTTGTTTTATCACAGCTAATTAGCAGCAGTGTTGTTGTAAACTTTTCTGAGGTGTTGTTGTAAACTTTTCTGAAAAGGGGTTGGTAAGCACTTTTCTCCCTGCTGATGATTTAATAAACTATAATGATATATATCAGCGAAATGAACTTAGAACTGCAAAGGGATAGTAAGGGTGGGGAAAAAATATCGTCGCTTCAGATAGGGTTACCAACTTCAAAATTAATCGCCATTTAGCATCTGGCGTTAATCCTTTGTAATGACTTGATTAGAAAATATTCTCATCATTTTACCAGCCAGTCAATATTTGCGTTTTTATGGTGCTGTACAATGTTTAACTATTATTTTGGGAGAAAATTATATGAGTTTGATTTTTCAATGCTAACAAGGATGATTAACTTTATAAACTTTTACTTGCCATTTTTTTTCTTTAGATGTCTACATTTTGAAAAATACAATCTTTTAACATCTGATATAAGAATCAGATTTTGTTCTTTTTTCAAGCTAACTTCGCTTTATTAGGATGCAAATAAATGAAAAGTCTCTATTTTTGTTACAACATGCATTTTTAGTTTTTAAAGCAAAATTCCATTTTCTTTATGAGTCAAAAATTAAAATGCTGAATCGATGGTTTAATTTTATTTTTGCTTCAACTGTGTCCGCGGATATTAATGATATGTTTATCATAGGACTCTAAAATGCAATTTAAAAATAATTTAATCAAAAATATTTCTTTTGCAAGCCGTTTTTATACCTTTGATGCCTTCACTTTGAGAACTGCGATCTCTTTGCATCCGCTATGGGAATTCGATTTTTTGAATTTTTGATGCTTAATACACATTGTTAAGAAGTAAACAAATAAAATCTCTTTTTATTTTTGTTAAAATCACGGAATTTATAAGTTTTAAAGGAAATTCTGTGCTTTTTAAGAGTGTCTTGGGTCAAAAAGTCAAATGCTGAACCCTCGTCTGAATTTTATTTATTTATTTATTATTTTTTTGTTACAATTATTTTAAATGCTATACAGAAATATTTCTAGTATAATTTAACATAATGTAGAATGGAGATAAATATTGCTACTTGAGGGAGCGATGCCTCTCCCCCCCCCCCCCCGCCAAATACTAGAAAAATGTACCAGAATGATATTCTCAACATGGAAGAGGAAAGCACTCTACTTTAAGTTTAAATGATGCAGTTTGTGCCCGCTCTAAATTCTAAAATTTCGATTTAACAAATTTTTTTTTGCGAAATTATTTGATTTTTCACAAAATTAATTCACTTTTCACAATATTATTTTATTTTTCACAAAAAACGGACCCTGCGAAAAATCCTGGACAGACCCCTGCCCAGTCTACATGCAAACATAATTCTAAAAAAAAAAAGGAATTACTTACCAGCGCTAAAAGAGCGTGCTTCCGATTCTTTGCATGCGTCAGAGAAGTGATTTTCCGATCTCCTGTAAAGTAGCAATTCCGTAACCTAATGTTAGTCTGGCTTTGAGGTACAGAATTTTAACATTGTCATGTAAAAATTAATATCGGATTAGCTTGTGATGATTTTAACAACTAGATCAAAAACAAAAAAAAAACTCTTTCTAAAAAGTGTCCAAGCCGATGCAAGGAACTGCTCAAATTTTCATTCTTCGTTCAAAGTGTTTCTTCTTACTAAAGTTTCGTAAAAATATTGACATGTAGGAAATAAAATGTTTAAATTTATTTGCTTGCGTCCTGTGTTATTTATCACTCCTGCTTTAGGCTCATAATTAGTAATCATTCATTCATAGCATTCAAAATGAACTAACCTGTAAACACTCTAAAAACCAAACAGGGGTGTATACTTGTGGCGCCCATATGCAAAATTGTAAGGGGGCTCAGATATTTTCCCCATGGTTTAGTAGGATATTTTTCCCATGGAAACCAATTTCAGTACAGAAGAGTTATTGAAATTTGATATTTTTAATAACTTATTCATTAATGGCTGGAGAAGAAATGTTTTTACAGTTTTGTAAAGAAAAAAGAACTTAAAGCAAGGAAGTTGGAATTTCTGGGGGGGGGGGGGCTTGAGCCCCATTTGCCCCCCCCCCATATAGGTGCCGATGGGTGTGTACCTATATACTGCAGGGTGCAGGCCGAGGAGTCAGTCACCTTTCTCACCTTTAGTCACCTTTTGAAAATTTGGTTACTTTTAGTCACCTTTTGCAACTTTTGTCACCTTTCTCACCTTTTTTGAAATGCTTCTTAGGAATCTTTTTTTTTAAATAATTAAATCTTTGAAAAGTATCTGAATGGTAGCTTTAACAGTGAAATTAATTTAAAAAATAGCCTTAAATATGCCTCCCCCCCCCACCTTGTTGTTGTTTAAGAAAAATAGCTACGCTATCGGTAAATCGGGGAATTTTTTTATCCCTTGCAGTTGCATCCTATGAGCAGAACCAGTCTTTCTATCCCTTCTACAGATGGACTTGCTCCTTATTTTCGGGAATGTATGTTAAAAGAAGCATGTTTATCCTATTATACTTCGAGCTTTGATGAAACTACCAATGTCAAAGATAAAAAAGAACTGCAACGAACAACAAAATATTGATCTGAAAGCCAATGTTGCATCACAACAAGGCATCTCAAAACTTTCTTCTTGTGCAAGGCAGTTGGTGAAATTTCGATTGAGAAGCTATGTGAAGCACTTACCGAGATGAAGTATCCATGAATAAATGTCTCAGGTTTTCCTTTGGATGGTCCTTATGTTAATAAAAAGGTTTTTAGATTGTTTGACACTATTATCCTTGAGACACGAGAAAAAAACCTAATAAATATTGGTACTTGCAGTATTCATACAATGCATAATGCCTATGTCAAAGCATTGCAGTATTTAGGTGAAGAAGCATCTGAACTTCTTCTTAGTAATTATAGCTATTTTGATGGTTAGCCTTCCCGTTATGAGGACTTCAAAGAAGTGCAAGCTCAACTATATACACCTCATCACAAGTTCCTGAAACACACAACTACCCATTGGCTTACTCTTGGACCTGCAGCAAACAGACTACTGGAACAGTGGGATGCTCTTCAGTATTATTTTTTTAAACATGTGCCTTTGAAAAAGAATTCAGCTATGCAATGCAGGTCATATAAAGCTGTTGCAAATGTTTTAAAAAGACCTTCTATAAAAGCTGAGCTGCATTTTATCTTTTCATCTGCTGATTTGTTTATGCAGTTCACGAAGCGCTTTCAATGCCAAGCGCCTATGATACACAAATTATACCAAGAAATAGAGACCATTGTTCAAACTTTTATGGCTCGAGTTATAAAAGCCTCTGTCATAAAGAAAGTTGATTTTTCAAACGTAGTCTAGGATAAACTGTTTGCAGTTGGTAACAGATTACCTCTTGAAGATCTCGTTGTTAGTGGATAGGTGACAGATGAACTGTCAAAACTGAAAGAAAATGAAAAGGTTATGTTTTTAAGAGGTGTTAAAAAGCATTGTGTGACTGCATGCAAGTATATAACAGAAAAAAGTTGCATATCAAACAGGTTACTGAAAAGTTTCAAATTTTTGGATCCAAAAGAGAGAAGTAAATCTAGAAGCTGTAAGGATTTGATAAAGATTACCAAAATCATGCCTTTTAATGTTCCACTCGATAGGTTGCAAGATGAATGGAAACTTTTGCAGCTGGAAAAAGATGATGAAGCATCCAAAAACAAAACCATTGATATCTACTGGCAGCATCACATTTCAAAAAAGGACTCAACTTCCAATGTTCTAAAGTTCCCCAATGTTTCTAAGGTGATAAAAGCTTCACTTGCATTATCACATGGTAATGCTGACATTGAAAGACTATTTTCCATTTCAAAGCATCTTTTTGGTGAAAATAAGACAGCAAGGACTGAAAGATTTTTAAACAGCATACTTATAGTTAAAGACGCTGTAAAAAGAATATCCTCATTTGCTTTTGTTACCAATTGGTCCAGAAATGATTAAATGTGCACAACAAGCTCACGCAAATTACACAACATACATGGAGGAATGTAAAAGGAAAAAGGATTTGGAATTGAAACAGAAGCAAAAAGAAGAGCAAAAAAGAAAGGATTGTGAAGAAGAAACTAAGAAAATGGAAAAAAATTAAAACATCTATTGAAAGTGAAACTGTAGAAATCTTTACAAAAAGCATATAGGTTATTTTGGTAAAAGTCAGTAAAAAGAGATAATCCTTTTCTGTTTTTTGAGTTCTTAACAAATTGCTTTTGGTCACCTCTCAGTTACTTTTTTTGTCACCTTTTAGTCACCTTTGTTTTCAAATTTGTCACCTTTCTCACTTTTTTCAAAGATCATCAGCAGTCCTCGGCCTGTACTTGCTACATCATCATCACATCAAACCCGAGGGTCCCCTGTTCCTGTCACAGTAGTGACTTGCCCAGATTAGGGACCCTAAGGGAAGTTGCAACCTTTTTTATTTAATTCCAAAGTAACAGAATAGAGAATTTAGAAAACAGTAACAGAATACAGAATACAAATAACATAATACAGAATACAGAATTTTGAACATTTTAAAATTTTAACATAAAATATAAATACAATAAATACAACATAAATAACAAGTTGCATATACGCTATGAAATGAATACTAGGAAAAAGATCCTCCGTGATACTTTGGAATAGAAATCCTTCTGAAAACAATAATCTGAAAACTTCATTCATTCTCCGCGTGCTGTGTGGGTGAGTGATTGCTTGTCTAATTCTTTGCTGTCTTGAGATATTTGTGGGACATCGTAAATGCAGGCGATCTGTCAGTGTACAATCGAATAAAAAATGATATGCATCACCCATCCCACCACGCACGCAGAGTGGTGATTCAATGAGACCAAAACAATAGAGATATTGAGGGAATACTTGCTACACTGGCGGGAGCATTCCGGTGTCCCGGTTGAACATTTCAAAAATCTGGCAAGCCTACGTATAAATAAAATGCATTGAGTAAGGGAGAGTGGAGCAAATTGCGATGCAGGGCACAGTCAGACAAAGCTGTTTTTTTATTTTTTAAATACAATATGTAAATGACGCTAGGAACACATGAATCTACATCTACTTGACCTTGTGAATTCTGAGATATGAAGTTGTTGCTTGTGTTTGCAATCGTTATTTTTCTGAATTCAGTCAAAGTTTTTTTCTTGACTCTTGCATGCATCAATTTATGACATTTTCCTTTAGGGATAAAAATTAGCTGTTTGATCACTCTCATTGTTATACCTATGTAGCTAATTATCATTCAAAACATTTAGTATAGGCTTTGAACGAATTACTTAAAATGTAGAATTAAAAGAAAAAGGCAGAGTGGGGTAGACAGTCGTAGATGGCGCAGGGTGAAAGTTTTTTAAAATTTATTGTATGATTAAAGAGATTTCAACTTGCTGTTTAAGTACTTTACAGGTATTTTTACTTCACAAAAATACGAAAAAACCACGTAAAGGCAAAAACACGGACATTTTCTGACGATTCCATGAGAAATTCATTTGTAACTAACCTTCTGATACCAAGTGGCAATTCAAATAAAGTAGATCATAATAATATGTAAATTATAGGTAAAACTGATGCAAAAGAGCCCTCTTTTGCTGTAGTGTGTGTAGCAGTGAGTATTTTCTTAGGTTTTCGTAATTAGTAATTATAGCGTTGCTCGTACTATGATTTGTTCTTATTAGAATTAATTTAGTTAATTGTTAATACTTTTTGCTTGTTATAAAGAGTTTGGAGATTATATTTCAAGTGGAGCATTTAACCTGATGTAGTGGGGCGAGTTGTCTGACTGTCAAGGTAATATGCCTTAAAGCTTCAGTTCTGCTTAGATGGGACGTGAATGCCTGACTTACTCTATATTGATATTTTTGGGGGATGGATTGGTTCCATTGTTTATCACTTCTTGATATAGTGAAAAACGATGGGAGTGTTGCGTCTCCCGAAATATAAATATACATTGTTGCTATATTGTAAACATTCTTAAGTTCATTTTAATCTGTTGTTGTTGTTTCCTACCCCCTGGTGTAGGAAAGCCTACACCAGGTTCAAAAGGTCCTGGCGCACTAGATCCTCGTAAATAAGCTCCTGTTCATCGCACAGCTGCCTCCATGAAGCGCTAATACAAAATCATTTTAATCTGAATTACATGTGTGAATGTACGTTGATAAATACGGGAAGGTTATTCATTAAAGATCTGCAACAGGACTCTGACTTTGCAAAACAAGGGGATGCTTCCAATATCTTTTTATTGCAATTCATATTTCTTCAGACATGGGGTTTATAGACGTGAGTCCTATACACTTTTTGAGCCAAAAATTAAGTGAAAAAACATTCCCCTAGTGAGCAAAAAGATTGATTTTGATGATTTAAAACAATATTTCGAGGGGGAATACCCCCATGAGTCTACAAACTTGCTCCAAATGCTCATGTTTCAAACTTTGCACCTCTCTATACCTCATAAGAGCGTATATGGATGATGTAATGCTCTCTTCCTTTCCAAATAAAAATAACTATGAAACAGTCGAAAAATGGAAAAAAAAAAAAGAAAAAATGGGAGCAGCCATTGCCAAAAGTTGGCATGAGATTGGATAAATTGGTGACTTGGTGGGGGGGAGGGAGCGTTTTTTCGAGGGAACGTTTTTTCCTAGGGGATGTTTCTTCTGGGGACGTTTTTTCCTAGAACCATCAATCACATGTTTCACTTTGGCAAGAACAAATTGGTGCCAAACCAACAGCGGATATGAATATTATTGGTCAATTTTTTTTTGTTGCAGAGAAAATCCCCAAAAGTGGCCATAGTGGCAAACCCTCTGGTAAATTGTTTCCATAGTAAAATAAAAATATAAAGTATCTGCGCACGTAGCTCAAAACTATCTGCAGGAATGAAAATCAAAATGCGGTGGGTAGGTAAAACATTTAGTAAGAAAATGCCTTTTGCTTTCAATCATGCATTTGTGAAAGCAATAATGAACATTTTTCTTTAATTTATTTTCAAATTTGGAAGGTAATCAGTGTTTAACCACCTTGTAGTTGATGACGAGATATCTCGTCCATTTAACATGTAGTTCTGGGACTGTCCAACTGCAAGGGGGTTAATAAGGATGCTAGTAACAATTTTCAGCCAATGCACATATCTACAGCAAATGGGGTACAGCATCAAATGTATCCGCGCATGACAAGCACTCATACGTCTATTACCTAGCTATGCTTGTGTCTTTACTTTCAATCTATCTTTTCTGTGAAACAGAGTAGAGAATCGTATTAGTGTGCTTGTTTTTCTTACATAAATTTGTCTTTTTCAGTTAGCAAACAGTAAACCTTGGTGGAAAACCAACTTCTTTTTATCAGAGCCTGTTTTGTTTGGTGTTTGGGATGGAGTGTTTACATCATGTATGATCAATCTGTTCAGTGTCATAATATTTTTAAGAGTTGGTTGGATTGTTGTAAGTAAAATATTTTACTTCGTTGTATATGTTGTAATTTTTTAATTTACGAGTCAAGTTTGTATACCTTCAAATCAACTAACCTAAAATCCACACAACATTTGAGATGTAAACTATAAAATCCATAGTTAAATTTTTGAGTAGGAATTTGGTTTGAAAGTTAACGTTATGAATCTAGTGATAAAAAGAAGGAATTACTGTCAACTCTCGATAACTCCAAGCTTTATAACTCAAATATTTTTTTATCTTGAAGTTCTCATTAGGTCCTAAGTGCCTAAGAAGGTTGTGGGAACTTCCGATGACAAGTGGGTTTTAGCCAGCCCCTTGTTACTTCTAGTTATTGAGAGTTGACTGATTCTAGTTTAGTTTTTTTTAAGGGAGGGTGGTTCATTTGTATGGACACAATTCAAACTGAAAATCTATCATAATTATATTCATGCTATACTTTACTGTAGCCATATGATTGGCTTCAGTCTTTATCCTTACTTTTTCATATGCGTACCATTTGTTGATCCATCATTGCAAAGACTTACTTTACCCTATAAATTTTAAAATATAATTAGTGCATCATGTTCCGAGATCTTTAACATTGTATCATGACGTTTAGAAATAAAAAACAGAAAACATTGGCAGAAACCAAAAGCAACAAGAACTGCTAAAAAATTGATAATGGAAGCACAAGTATATATTTAAAAAAAAAGCCTTATTGACTAATTTTATGAGTTATTACTTTCTCTTTTATGTTTATTTTTTTTTTGGAAGTATTAATGATAATTTTTTCAGTAACTTTGCAGAGATGTAAACAAATCATTGATCTGAAATCCAGAAAAAAAAATTTAAAATCTCCTAGTTGCTTAGCCGTTAATTTTATGATTCTTACGTAGGCGACTGTACAAATGTATGTACCTGAATAAAACGTTTAAAGGGTGTATTTTATTATGTATTTGTACGTGATAAGCTAAATTTTTGACTAATAATAGGATGACAAATCTGTCCCCACTTTAAATTGTCTACCTTTTTGTATATAAAAACAATATTCAGAATATATTCACAGAAGCTTTGGCTGTTTAAAGCAGAGAGAATTCTTTCAAGAGGACATTTCATGCATAACGCTATTGATGCATAAATTTTAGTTAAGGGCTGTTGCTGAACGTCTTTTGCATTTAGTATATTTATAATATATTGTTTTTTTTTTCGTATAATCCACGGATTATCTGTTAAAAAAGGCAAATTTTATTAGGTGCATGTTGTTTATTTTACAAAGCTTGCATGTTCTTTCTCGCTACCTGCCTGTATGTTAGTTATTTTACGTTGCTTGACAGTTCCTCTTACGCGATTCAGGTCATGTAAAATAACCAAGAATGCAGTGAAATAGGAAGCCATTTGCACAAGATTAGACTGTTTGCTCCATTGTTTTGACTCTGTTTTACAAGTAATTAGCGTACTATAGTCAAGATTTCAAGAAGAAATCATTACATTTCAGATTAATTTTTATTATGCCTTTAAAGTAATTACCTTTCTATGTTTTTAGTTTAGTTGCTCAAATGGTACGTTAAATTCAACCTTTATTTTTTTACATTGTATTATCCGCGGATCATACGTCGCCGCTGATTGTACGAAGCTTTTTTTCCTTCAGGCGGATTTTAGGACCTGCAGATTATAGGCTGCCCGTGGATAATACTCAGGAAAATACGGTAGTTTTAAAGATTTTACTTTTTTCAGATTCTTTATGTGATTTTTTTTCAGATACTTTTACAATTATATGATTTTAGTATGTAATTTTTATTTTTAATATTAATCAGAATTATTTATAGGGAAATGCTGGAATTGCACAATCAGTTGGCATTGTGTGCATCACAGTTTTAATTGGCACAATGACTGTTTTGTCTGGCATTGGAATATGCGAAAGATGTCACTTGCAAAGTGGTGGAGTTCACTTTCTTTTGTCTCATATTTTTGGCACACGCATGGGTGGTGCAATAAGTTTAATTTACTGCTTTGGCCAGGTTTGTTATTTTGTCTTTACACATTTACTCTTTCCTTACATATTACCTATATTCCCCAAAGCAGAATACTACTAAATTTGTGACGTATGTCGCAGAACAATGCCTGAGCTACAGTACAATTCTGTTCAAATGTGAGAGGGAAAACAAATTTTCTGCAAATATCTCCCAACTCAAGACAGAACTTCAGACAAAAATTCTGCAGATTTCTTTAAATTAGAAGAACATCTAAAATTTTTGGAAATTGCGATAATTTGGTGGAAAGCTCGCAAGAAATGTTGAATTCAAGTAATTATCTGCAGGAACTTTAGATTTACTTTAAACTTAAAGAAATCTGCGGAATTTTGCGTAAAATTCTTTCTTGAGTTGGAAGATTATTTGTAGAAAATCGGCAGTTTCTGCAGATTTTCTGCAGAAATTTCATATTCTAAATCTGAGAAGATTTGATTTTTCCAGCATTTTTGGTTCCCCTTTTAAAATTTTCACCCAATCGATCTTCATCCACTGCAATTTCCTCTATAAACGTATGTTTTAGAAATATGCCAACATTGAAACACGTCCATCGCCGAAAATTGAGTGTCTTGTTTGGGATTTCAATCTTTTTGAATCCTAAAAGTATTTCAACTAGTTAGAAAGTTTTTAAGTGTTTTATTTTTATTGTATGCTACCCTAAGTCAACTCATTTTATTCATTACTTTATTAACATTATTTTAGTTGCTTCTTCATGCCACGTAAAATTAACCAAAAAAACATGGTTTGACACCTAGGTTCGGATTTTTGTAAAATTCTTTCTATGCATTTCAGAAAGCAAAAAAATATTTTCAGAGAATCTCAATCGGTATAGGTTCTACAGAAATGCATAGCAACAGTGAAATTTTAAAAACTTAGAAAAGAAAAGGAAAAAAAAAGTATACCTCCTGTATGAAACAATTTTGGTTTAGGGCTCCCGATTTGTGGAAAAGGTAAAGTTGGTTGCTTGTGTATACAATGCTTGAAGTACTTGAAGAACAATTTTGGTTAAATGATTTTACGTTGCAGAACATTGTCAAGTATTCTGCTTTGGGGCCTATAGTAATAGTTTAAAAAAAATGTGCATTTAAATATTAGATTTTTAAAAAAAATGATGTATGTGTATAAACAGGGGTGCTTTGGTGTTGGAAGGCACCAGAACGCTATTCTGTTACAGCGCTTCTGTAAAAATAAATTTCCTTCTTACATCAAATTGATCGCGACTCAGGATTCAATAGGAGTTTGGGTACTAGAAAATTTATGAACTTACCTCTGATATATATATATATATATATATATATATATTCATAAATCTATACAACTTCTGACATGAAAGTTCTGTGAGTCAAGTCGGTGCTGCTGAACTGGCGAAACTAAATGTTGCCACTGCATAGCAACAAGCATTGACCATCTGCCCTCATCATTGTTCAGTTGAACATTGTTTGCATTAGACTTGTTTTTTAGTCTTTATTTAGTATGCTTGTTCTCAACTGAGAACATTAAAATAACGGAACAAAACGGAGTTTTCAAAAAGACCGGGGAAAGTGTTTCTGACAGCTCCCGCAGCGGGAGACCGGCAACTTCCGTCAGTGACAAAAGCATTAAGCAAGTGAGGAAGTTAATCACAAAAGATCATCGAGTAATTGTGTGCATAATAGCTGATGAACTGCAGATTAACCCTGAATCTATGCAATAAATCGCTACCAAGAATTTAGGGATGAGAAAAACGTGTTGTCGTTTATCGTCACGTCACTTCACTGACAATCTAGAGCAGACATGTTCCTGGAAAAGAAAGGGGCAATGCAAATTAAACATGCACAATACTGGTCAGATCTCAATCCTCCAGACTTCTTCCTATTCCCATGATTCAAACTTGCTTTGAAAAGAAAGAGATTCTTAACATCCCACAAAATGCAATGAGACTTTTAAACTCCATCCCAAAAGAAAACTTCTTGCTAAGTTTCCAGGACATGTGTAGCACATCTCAGCATTGCATAGTTATGGGAGATGATGAGATGACTATTTCAAAGGACAGTAATCTAACTTTTATTAATATTTCATCTACGTTAATGTTAATGTTATAGGACTATCCACCGAACTTTATTGTCAGAAATTGTATTATACATTTTTAAATATTTTTTTTGGAACTATTCAGTTTATGTTCAAGCTTTAGGGGAATTTACTCTAAATGGCAGAAGTTTTGTTTCTTTAATGACAGCAGCTTTGGAATGAATCATCTAATAACTTTTATGCGTTAGGCATGAAATTAAGTTAATTATAGCCAACCCCATTCACAAAATGTAATCTTAATGCTTATTGTGATTTACCATAGATATAGTTAATGAAGATTTTAATAAATTTAAGTTCATCTAATTATTAAAAACGTTTAGGATGGCAATACATTTCTGTAGCCAATGGATTTACTTCTGGAAAAAAATCATGTCTATCATTGCAACTATGAACTATGGTCACTTTAATGGCTGTAAAAAATGTTAAAAACTGTTCAATTCTGTTTACTTAAGTTTAAAGTTATTTAGTCAAATTAGTTTTCAAATTAACAAAAATTTGTTTTCCATGTTTTATATTTATTCATCTAATTTGTTCTTTTTGATTAACTCTTATGTTTGTCTCAATTTTATAGTCAGTGAGTTGTGCTCTTCATGTGATGGGTTTTGCTGAGTCATTCTCCCAAATTGTCATCATAACTAATACATGGGCTATACGTGGAATTGCGGCTGGAGTAATAATCTTGCTTCTAGGTATCAACAATTTTAGAAATACGTAGTCCTTATAAATTGTAACGTAAATGTATCATAAACTACCTGTAATTAATAATCTTTTATTTATTGATTGATTTAGAATGATTATGGAATAATTGAGCTGTTTTTTAATTCTTTATCAAAGGAATTTTTCTCTCTAACACAAGTTTTTACTGTCCTTCAGCTATTGAAATTTTTTCAAAAGTTATTGAATTTTCTGAAAATTTTGTGAATAAAATATACACACATCTAGAGCGTTTACTAAATTAGAAAAACAATAAAAGAATATTTTTTCTTTTAAAATATTTTGTGAAAATTAATTTATTAATTGATAAGCATGAATAATAATTGAGGCAGTTTTTCCACATATATGGTTTTACATACCGAAATAGTCTTTCTGCTTAGTAACATAATTTTCCAGAGGTAGAATAGTATATGCTTTCCTGCCCCTTCTCTATTCAAATTTCACTTTTTTCGATCCAAAAATGTCCTTTTACCTTTAAGAAATTTAATGTATTGTTATAAATCAAAAATGTTTTTCAAAAGTTATATTTTTTCTGGAATGGATTTTGAAGTCGGAAATGTATTAGTTTCGTCTATAAAACTTTAAGCATAAAGTTTCAGTTTTATTATCTATTTTTTGTTGCCTTGTTTTCAAATTCCCCTTAATTTCACAATGCCCAAATATGAACTGTATGTGTAAGAAGTGGCAAGAAGTACAATTTGGTAATTTTTACTAGTTTATCACTTAGTTGCGACTCACAGAAGTACAGAAATGTTTAACAGAATTGAGAGATCTGTACATTAACTACCCACCTTAATCAGAAAAGCTCCAAAAATTCTTGGCTTATACAGCAAATTATATGATACATGATAATGCTTTAAGAGAATTATTATTTTCTAATATATTCATAGTGCTCATATTATCGAATGGATATAATACATAGTAAATTGCTAATGAATTTTTAAGTTTAACTTTCTACATTCACTACCCCTATAATTTTATGGAGTGAATCTGAAAACTTCAGTGTGCTATTTGTATACAAAGTAATTGCATTTGCTCCAAATTAATTATATTTACTTAAATTAGTTTAAGTTAGTTGTAGTTCATTCAGTGTAAAATGTATGCATTTTTTATGTGATTAATTTTCACTCATTCATTATTGAATTTCAGGTCCTTAGTGTTTTTTTTTTTTTTAGTTCTTTAAAGGCTTAAAAACAAGTTTTTTTCTGATCTGAGGTTTTTCAGTAGTCACAAAATTTGATATTGATTTGTAGTTAAAAGATATAAGTTTTATATTGTTTAAGTTTTTTTACATAATAGAATCGTAAGTTTGATATTTTTAGGAGGTTGAATTGCAATTTTGATAACCTAATTGTTGAATATCTTTTTTATTTTCTAGCTATAAACTTAGCTGGTGTCAAGTGGGTCATAAGACTACAGTTTGGTTTGCTAATAATTTTACTTTTAGCTGCTCTTGACTTAGCAGTGGGAACTTTTATTCAAGTAGACTTGGGTATTTCACTTTTTTTTTAAATTAAAAAAAATCTGTACTTAATTTGACTGTGATTTTAAATTTGCTTTAAAAGTAGTTACATTTATAAAAATTTATACTTATGATATTTTTATAAATAAATGTTTCGAATACTTGAACCTATACTTTTGTGTTGTTATTGTGATGTGCAAAGGCGAATTGGACTTAAAATGATCCGTTGGATTTCAGCAAACAGGCGTAAATCTCCCCCCCCCCCCCCCTCTCCCCACACACACAATCTGGCAAATTTAAGAGTTTTGAAAAAAGTTAGGAGGAAAGTGAAATAAAACAAATGCAGGACCTTTGCAAGGTTAGAATTTAGGGAAGGATGTAGGGTATGAGTTGGGGGCTCTTTAATTTTTTACACATAAGCAGAGAGAGACAGAGTGAGACGATTGAATGTCTGGTTTAGGCGGGTGTTACTAACCTCGAAGTATTGTAATCTATATAAATAAAACAGAGAATATATGTGTGTATATACACTGTATGGCTAAAAGTATTGGGACACTTTCAAAAATTCACATTTTAAAGGATTTCTCAAGAAATAAAAGACCATTTGCTTTGTAACTTTTGTCACATAAAAGGTATGTTCCAGTTGTCATTTTCAATTGAAAGTCATATTACCCATGCATTTAGGGGACCAGCAACAAATTGAGGAAAACAAAAATGCTTTTTGATCATCGTTCATCGTAAATATCTCAGAATAAGCTGTAAATTTCAGAAGTTAGGAATCTTATTATGTACAACTAGCAGTACCCGCACAGCGATGCCCGTGCAAAAAATTTAATGGAAGTCCGTTGAATAAAAAAAATTGACGACCCCTCCCCCTCTAATGTGAAATGATCATTTTTCTTTGTATAAAATGCGTACACACCTTTTCAAAAAAAAAAAGTATTTAAGTTTCTTTGGAATTTAAAACTAAATAACTTGGAATTTAAATCATTAAATTAGATTTACAATTGCTTTAAAACTCTATTTAGCGAGTGAAGCGTTTTTTACTGCAATTTAAAATATTTTGCCAAATAAACAAAAAAAAAAGGGTCAAATATCTTTCATATGTAAAAATAATTCCACAACTCTGTTGTTTATCACAAAACTTGCCCAGCAACCACGCTATCATAATCGATCGGTCTAACAAAAAAAAACATCCTGTGGAGCATTCAAAAATCGTCGTCAGAAAAAGAAAAGAAAATGTCGTTCATTTCACTCGGATAAAAACAAATCAAAAGTTTCTTTTCTTTCAAAACAAATCGCCAAAACAATGAATTACATTAACAGTTGCCTTAAAACAATAATCCTGGACTGAACTGCTCGGCGCCTAATGCGCCAAGTGACCATGCTACTGGAAACCAGCCCTTTTGCGAGTGAAGCGGATGTTTTTTCTTTGGCAATAATAAATGTTTCACCAAACAAACAAAAAGGTATAAAATCACATTGACAATAGCTTTCAAATCTTTATATATTAAGAGCTGTGTTGCCCGGCTTTGCCCGGTCTACCTTGAGAATAAAAATTGTGTCAAGTGACATGTATTCAACAATCAGGCTTAATTAAAGAAAAAAAAAACACTATGCAAAATTACCCTTCCGAACAATGACGACAGATATTAAAACACTTTTAAGAAATTAAAATGTGAAAGATAGATTTTAAAAGCCTAACCATATGGAAACATGAAATAAAATAAGTTTGAGAAATTAAATGCTAAATAAGGAAATAAACAATGGATTCAAAAAGCGTAACCATGGAAACGCGAAAATAAAATGGTTGACAACTTGAATCAAAATGACTTATTTCTAAATTGATTTAAAAACGCTTGTAACTTTTTTTCCTTTCAAGAAAAAATCTAATTTTTTCGACCACACGTCGAAAGTGATCTGGGGTAAAAAATGTTGCTTTTTCCAATGGTGTCAAAAGGAAAACTGTTGTACAATTCCTTCAATTTTTATTGATAGATTTAATGAAGAAAGTAGTGCCTAAATTTCAGCTAAGCCTAAAAATGTTTGAGCTAAAATCGCAAATTACTCCCGCCGTAATTAAGTTGAGCATTGAAACAAATTCTTTAGAACACGGAAAATTCTACCCTTTTCAACGATACATAATATTAATATGTGCAAGTAATTTTTCACTCCTTTAATAGCCAATAATAGGCAATTTACGTGAAATTTGGGCCTAAATTGGAATAAAAAAAAGAACCATTTATCTGTGGTTTTTTTTCGAATTATAGCCTATGTTACTCAGTAAGAAAGCACCTTTCATATAGTGAAGGAATTTTTCAAATAGGTGCAGTGGTTCCAGAGATTACCTCGAATATATAAACACACACAAATCTGCCCTCTCTCTTTATAATATTAGTATAGATTATTTTATGCACTTTCATGAAAATATCACTAATATTCATGAAGATATAAACGTTTCTCTAACAACCATACAAATTTTATTTAAGGGTTTTTGGCTCGTAACTCATACAATTTTCCTTCAAAGCTTACCAAACTTTCAGAAAACTTGACAGCACACAAGCGAAGTATAATATTAAAATTTGAAATTAAAATATTGTAAATTTGATGAAATATGAACGTTTAAAGCAATTTTTGAAAATGGTATTAAATGGCTCTTTCTACCTGAAACAGTGGCGTATATATACTTTTATTTTGGAGGGGGCGCAAACAACTAAGATTAGCTCCCCCCCCCCCCGCACTTATTTTTTGGAATATAAATTTTTTTGAGGGGAGGGGGGAGTAACAGTGCCCTGATCTCATTTTTTCGATGCGGGAAAAGGACTTCATACTGTCAGTCCTCTTCATACTGTCATACAATGGCACAAACAAAAAATAGTTTTAGGAGGGCACTCTTAAAACAGTTTTAGCTTCTGGTGGGGGAATAGGTCGGAGGCCTTCCCCCGGAATTTTTTTGGAATTGTAGTCCTAAAAATGCAGTTTTAGACGGTCTCCGGTAATGCTACGGAGCTTTTTGGGGAAATTTTTAGACATTGAAATCTTAAAAACGCCATTATAGGCTATATTTGTTGATATTAGTGGAATGAGAGGAAGGGACTTTTTGAAGTTGCCCCTGATTGATTTTTTTAAAAAATAGAGCGAAATTCATCAGACCTTCGCCCAAATTTTTTAAATTGAAGTTCTAGACAAGCAGCTTCAGACTAACAACTTTGATGATTTTACGGGCAGGGCGTATGGGGCTCTCCCCAAAAACTATTTTGAAATTAAAGTCCTGAAAAACGAAGTCTTGAAGAGATATTCAATGATACTAGGTGAAGGGATTTAAATGCTCTCCACCTTAAATTTTTCGAAATTGTAAATTTTACATTTTCAAATTTCATACGGGAGCAGTCGGACCCGTATGATTTTTTCGTAATTGAAGTCTTAAAAGCATGACTGTGGACCATATTTGGTAATGTTAGGGTTTGGCCATTTTTAAAAATTGAAGTTCCATAAAAGCAATCTTTAACGATTTTCGATGCTCTCAGAAGGCAAGGCGTTTGGTAATTGCCTCCTGGAAATTTTTCGATGTTGATGACCTGAAAACGAGGTTTGAGAAGCTCTTTAATGGTTTTAGTGGGAGGAGAGGGCTTGCAAAGTGGAGCATTTTAAAGATTTTTTTGTTTTTAGACCGACTTGGGAAAAGAAAAAAAAAAGGGCGGAAGGGGTGAATGAAATAGAAGGTGTTGGACGTAATTACCAGATCAATAGCCAGTAACTTTTGAAATTTTTATTTTAAGTTTTCTTTCAAAAGTAATCCAGATTTTTTCCCAACATTAGGTAATCTTTAGCAAGAATAGTTCGAGAATCCTCTCGCGAAAGGTAAACCGCAATTTCAGGTCATCTTTGGACACGTTTAGGGGTAAAAAGCGGTTTTAGGGATCGTCCTCCGAAACTTTTTAAAATTGAAATCAAGGCACAATTTCAGACTACTTGTGGTAGTAACCTTAGTGAATAGGGGTTGGATCGGGGATCCTCCTCTAGAAATTTCCAAAAAAAAAAAAACGCTTAAATAAATGCGTTTTTAGAACATCAATTTCCATTATTACTCCATACAAACATCTAAAACTTACTTTAAACTTCTTGCAGTGGACGAGAGTTAAGGAGAGAAACATTTTCAAGACCCTTCTTTTTATACAGACTAGGAAGAAAAAAAATGGGGGGGGGGGAGACTTACTTTGGTAAGCAATAAATTGCATCTGTAAAAAAATATTTTAATTTAAAGATTTCTTTTTGAAAAAATTGAGATTTTTCCCCCAACATTATTTGTTTTTCTTTTTGTTAAAATAACTTCGCTTGCCCAAGACACCTTCTTTTCTTGAGTAAGGGGTACAGATCTCCTGACACCTTCTGAACACCATTGCTTGGTGCCATCTAATGCAGGGTTCCCAAACTTAAACGATTTGCGGCACCCTCTGAAGAATTTGAATTTTCTCACAGCAGAATTTTCTCACGGCATCCTTATCTAATTTTATATACATATTGTTACCATGGACACTTCGCGGCACCCCTCACTTCTTCCTGCGGCATCCAGTTTAGAAATCTCTGATCTAACGTATTATAATTATTATCACTATCATATTTATTTATTCTTTTTTTTTTTTTTTTTTTTTTTTGTAGCTGAAGGTTTGGCAATTGTTTGTGAACACAACTAAAACCAAAAATAACTACCTTTACTTAAATTTTTTTACAGATTTTGGAGGGCCCCTCAGCCCCTCCCTTATATACGCCCTTGACCTGAAACAATGATCCAATTTTTGTTAGTCTCATTCAAAAGCTCCTGTAAAATTACCCTTAAGCAAAATTACTTCTTTGATTTTCAAACAAACCAAGGTTGTAAAATCACCAGGAGAAAAGATACAAGTTTTGTTAAATATAATGGAAAATCAATAGTAATTCAGAACACTTAATACCTCCCCCTACCCCTTAAAGTTATGAGTTAAATTAATTAATTTGCAAACTTATTCCATACTCCTTCCAGACACCAGCTCCAGAACCGCCCTTGATTCTCTCTTAATGTATTTAATATTTCAATAATTGCTTTAAGAATCCTTATCCCATATTTTAAACAAGCATATTGAATGTTGATTTTAAAAAGTTGAAATCTAGGATTTTATTTTACAGAGGTGATGTTTTTGTTTCCATTTAAATGAATAACTCAAATCTTTACAGCTCATGGGGTGGTTGGATATGATTTAACAAACTTCAAGAATAACACTGGTCCTGCTTATCAAGATGGTGAAAATTGGTTCACTGTTTTTGGTGTTTTTTTCCCTGCTATGACTGGGGTATTGGCCGGAATAAACATGAGTGGAGATCTTCATAATCCATCCAAAGATATACCAGTTGGAACGTTAGCTTCCGTTGGTACTAGGTAATTTCTAGAGATTATCATATAAAACATCTTTTTACAGAAACTAATTATTTTAATTGTTCTCAATAAAATTTCAAAGCCCTTTGCAATTAGGATGGGATTGAACTGAAGAAACAACATAAATAAAGTATGAATTATCAAGAAAATGCAGAAAATAGTTATTTTAAGGCTACAAAGGAGTAATCAGTGCAAAAGTTACTTAACAATAATATATTCATGAATCATGTGAGGGTGTTCTCTCAATTTACATTTGTTTTCATTATGTTTTTGTGTTTAAGAATTAATTTAAAACAAAAAAGGAGACTTTTAAATTTACAGAAAGCTATCATATTTATTCCAATTGAAAATTATAATTTATGACTTGATTAATTAAAAAATTGAAATTTTCTCAGGAAGAACTTGCCTCTATTTTGCATGCATTCAGAACCCGATTAAGATATCAAGAGACCCTTGACCAAATACTTTTTGGGGGCTGTAGTCAAACCTTACAGTTTTAGCCCTCGGCTAAAATAAATTTTACCGTTTGGAGCACCTAAAAAGCAGGGATCCTTGAATTCAAAGCTTGCAATCCCTTGGCATTGCATGCTTTTTTTCTTTTTGGAGCTTGCTGTTATAGAACGTATAATATCTTGCCGGCATAATTTTTCTTGTGTGCAACATTTTATTCTTGCATTTAAATTTTTCGAATTTTATCATTCAGTGTTGATACTCATATGCATGTCATTTCTTTTACAGCTTTTTTATCTATATGATTTTCGTTGTCGGATTGGGTGCGACATGCCAACGATGGGCATTGCAGACAGATTACATGATTGCTGAAAAAGTAAGATATATATTCTATTGATTGGATAATGAACCATTCAGAAATCTTTTCAGGAAGTGAAGAAAAATATGGAAACACCTTGAAAAGTATTTTCTTCAATTCACATGGTTTGTTTCAACAAGATCAGAAGAAAAAGCGGTTTTTCTCATCACCTCCTATGTTGCTTTTCTGGTTAATAAAATGACATATAACATGATAGTATAAAGTGTGTTTTATATTTTTATGCTGATTTCTTATTTTCCATAAAATGGCCCAATTATGAAAATCTGAATTATGCCATTTATGATATATATATATATATATATATATATATATATATATATATATATATATGTGTGTGTGTGTGTGTGTGTGTGTGTGTGTGTGTGTATGGAAGAAATTTTCCAGTTAATTTTAAACTTGTGTGTGATATATTTCCATGTGTGACTAGTGAACATATAGAGGTACGATTTTTACACTGTTAAAACTACAGGATGCATTCGGCACCTTTCAGGGGAGAAACGCTTGTTCATCAGCGGCACCCAATACGGAGCCGAAATGGCACCTCTAAATAGGATGAAAAACAGGCACCTTTTAAAAAATAGACAGCCAGAGTGAAAAAAAGGAACCTTCAGAGAGAGAAATGGCACCCTTACTAAAGATACCTCCCCCCCTCTTCCCCGTATTGTGTGCGTTTTTGAATGCAGTTGTGTATTTTTTTATTTTTTATTTATTTTTATTTTTTTTAAGTTTTGTTTTGATTTATAATATTCTTCGTTTTGGACATTTTTTACATTGAATTCGGTACTAGAAATGATTAAAACATGTAATTACAGCATTTGATCATATTTCAGAGCTTTCAACATAGTTAAGAAGTGCTCATTGCTTTAATTCATCTGATTTTGCTCTAACTCAGTGTTTCTCAACCTCTTTTGACCCACGGGTGCGGTAAAAGCAAATGAAAAACTTTGCGGACCAGTGAAATCTTTATCGTTTTCTTAAAAATTCATAAAATAAATAATATTAATAATAATAACTCTGGGACCGTTAAAAACATGTAATGTTAAAAATTAATAAAACAATAAATATCTACCCCTTTACTTAGTAACAAAGATCTGTCACAAATACGTTATGATTTAAAGATGAGTAATTATTTAAATAATGTGAGAAATTATACATTGATTAAAACATGACGCATTCCGAAAATGAAGCATAGCTGTACTTATGGGTTATTTACAAGAAGAGCCAAAAATATTCAGGGATATTACAGTTACGGAAAAACAAAATCTTTTGATAAACGTTAATCAAGATTAACAAAATAAAATGCACATAAAGTTTTTCGACACTTAAAAAACCAGAAGAAATTTCTAACGCTATCGAGACATTAACCAATAACAGGAAATGATTCTAACATTTGAATGAAAAAGCAAAAAAAAAAGGAGCTAGACTAAGAGAGATTTTCTTTTTCGCTAGCTTTCTGTTATAATCTACGAAGCTCAAGAATCATTTTTATTAAGGTTCTCACTTGTTGATTATTGATAACCTTATTACCAGTGTTTTTTTTTTTTTTTTTTTGGTGAATTATAAAAGCTGCTTATCGAGTACTCAAGAAAATAATGAGAGATATTTTTAGTAGCGTTTTGAATGATGGAAATTTCACAATAGTAATGGTAAACTGAAACTAAAAGACAGTAACGGTAACTGAAAAGCAATAAATGCACTTTTAAAAACTTTTAACTGTGTTTGAAAACCCTAAAAGCTACAAAGTGATCAAAAGCTGTACTTACTTGTAATTTCGGATAATTAATCCTAGAAAAATTGGTTTTTAATCCAATAGTGTACTTCATTCAATGTGAAAGACACATAAACGCAATCATCATTTGTCCGCCATATTGAGGTGGTTGAATGTATGTCTAAGGCAAAAGCGCATGCGCAATAAGTCTTTCTGTGATTGCATGCTGTTTCGGCTCCTCTGCTCTATTTCCTGGCCTGTGTTGCATCTTCAGGCACCATGCTTTCACCTTAGAGGGAATATATTCACTCGTCTGGAACCCCTGGTTATGACATTGTACAAACTCACGAAGAAAAAATTTTCAAGTGAAAATATAATTGATAGTACATTTTTAATGAAAAAAATGTTAATTTTACTACTAGTAAGACGTTAGTGAATAAAAGATATTTTCTGTTGTACATAAATGTAAAACTTTAGAAAATATTTTAGTAAAAACATGCATCATTGAAGAAGGAAAGGAGTTCTGTATTGCTGTCATGCAATATTTTTATATTTTTTTTAGGTATCAGCTATTGGAGTTCTTTTGCTGGCTGCTCTTTATATATCAGCTATGTCTGCATGCTTAGGATCTCTGTATGCTACACCAAGAATAATTCAGAGCATGGCAAATGAAAATGTCATTCCTTTAATGCGGTTTTTAGGAAAGGGAGTAAGTTTTTTTTCCATCCTGATTATTAACTAATTAATTGTTTTGCTTCTTTATGTGCTCTTAGAAAAGTTTTAAATGGAAAAGAAAAAAACAAAACATGAAAAAAAAGAATACAGTTGAACCTCCTTAAACCACCCCCCAAAAAAACTGCCACCCTCTTAGTTAGTCAAGAAAGGTGGTGAAAAATGTGGCTCTGCTTTAATGCTTTTATTTACAATATGCTCCTTGGCTCCGTCTTTGCATTCTAAGACGGAGAAGGGCACACATCTGGCACCTCTGATTATTACAGTGAACCTTTGTCATTCCCTTAAAGTAAACTCATTGAAGATAGCTTTAAATTTTGGGTTTGAAAGTTTCATGGGAGAGCACCGTAACCCTTTCTCCTGCACTATAGCCTAAAATTGATTTCATTTTCAGGAAAACAAACGCCCAGAGGCATCTTGTGTTTCCTCCAAAACAAAAAGGGGCAGTGCGCTTTCAGATAAAGGGTACTTATTAAGAGAAGTTTTTGTCAAATAAAAAAGGTGCTTCATTTACTTTTTGGTATACTAGATACAAACAAAATTCAAGTGTTTTCGATAGCAATTATTTTTAAAATATTGAAAAGCTTTTTGATGATTAGCTTTAAAGGTAATACAAAAAACATTGATTTATTCTGATCAGATTCTTGTGGATAAGTGATTGAAATTAGAGAGTGACGTTTCAAGGACAGGCTTGTGTGAATCTTGACCTTTTGAAAAAAATTTCGCTATTGTGAAAAGTTAAGGGTCAAAGGTTAGCTTAAAAGCGTAAGGGCACGTCACTCTCCTAAAAAATGTTGCGGGAAACACTCGGGGGAAACCTGTAACCTTTCCTTTTAATGTTTCCAATATGTTTTTTTTTAATTTCAATGTCAAAAAAATTCCGAAGGAGAGTCGCCGGATTCCCCATAGTAAAATTGGGTCGAGTATACTTGGTACTCATGAATTTAAGAAAACAAAATCGTGGGGGAAGAGGGACGACCCTCCTTTTCCCTCTCCTCTAACGATATCGACAATTGTAAAATTGCGGTTTTTACCATCAGCTTTGAAAATATCGCTTGTGAGGGAACTAAAAACCCTTCTCTGGAGTCTTTACTCCTTAGGCCTATGTACATCAATCAATTTCAAAAAATTTCCGGAGGGATTTACCTGATTCCTCCATTTCTTCGTGTTCTTCCTGTGCTGTCAGTATAGAAGCCCTAAGATGTCCCTTTTTAGACTAATAATCATTAGTATCCTTCTTTCAAGGAGCATACAAAATGTTTCAGTGTTAGCTTTATTTTACGTTTTACAATTTTCTTTTTTTAGAACTTTAAAACTTGATTTAGAAACTTAAAGGAAAATAAGAACAAGCGGTAGCTTAATGTCTTTGCTCGACTCGGCAGAATCAAGAGCCGGTACTGTTTAATTAAACTTTTTAATTTACAGAGGTGGGCCAAAATATTCTTTTGCCAACTAGGCCAAAGTCAGCCAGTCTGTCCCTGCAAAGAACCATCCGTGACGCACTGCAGGAAATCCAATGGCTGTAATTTTTCAAACTTCATCTAGGAAGAAAACACATGCCTTCAAATTTATTTTCATGAAAACAGGCATTTATACATGTTTGAGAGAAAATTTTTAAACTGCCACCCTCGACTTTTGCCAACTTTTGGCCCATGACTAAGGTTGGCAGTTTAACGAGGTTCGACTGTACATCCTTTTCAATGGTTTTAATAACAACAAATAGCAAGTAATGTAATTTTTATAAATTGAGCATGTCATGGCAAATAAAGAAATGAATAAATAGTAATCCAAATGCCAAAGTTCGAAATAGAATCTCTTTGCATAATGTAATTCACATTGGTTTAGTGTTGCAAAAATATGGTGAAACACAACTCTATTATAACAACATCCAAAAGCTTAGAATATTCATTACGCTATATACCAAGGGTTTGCTAAGTAATTTTAGACAACCTATGGATACTGTTGAAAATTTTTATCTGCCTTTGGAAAAGAAACACTTATTCCTTTCTCGTTTTTATTTTAATGTTGACTCACAAAATCATATAAAATGCAATAGCTACCATATTTGTGTTTAAAAATCATTGCGAAAAATTACATCTGCTGTCTTGTTTAATTTACGTTCTCATGCGGAGCAAGTTGAACAAAGTATAGTAGAACCTTAAGTGGGTGTCAACTAACCCCGGTGCTTCATAATTTCAATTCCTAAAGAGATTTCTGTATCACTTTCTTACTAGTGCTTACTATTCCCGCTAAAAAAATAAATTCCACTGACTGATTTTTCTTTTCTGTTTTTCCTTGGAACCTACATATAAAATAAATAGTATTTTAATACCTCATGAAGAAATAAATCCATAAATTTTATAATGAGATAAGAGCTCCTTGTCAGTTAGGTCTATTAAAGATAAAAAGTCCTGCTCACCAAGTATTTGAAAAATATGTGTTGTTGTGCCACAGTTTTCTTGGAGATACCCCTAGATATAATAGTCTGACCCTTTTTTATCCTTAAGATTGCTCTAGCAACGCAGAATGAGGTGGCTTACTCAAAGGATATAAGGGTTAGTTCTCTAAAAGAGCTCTTTTTCCAGAAAAGAATCGAGTGACTGACCAAGAAACCGTAGCTTAAATTCTCGACAATGTTCAATGCAAAAGAATGATGGTTGCAAAAAGTGGACTAGAATGCCAAGTGCATATGACTTATAGAGGTTCCTGCAAATGTGTGTGAGAGAGATTTGCATCCATTGAAGTTAGCATTGAGCCAACCATAAAAAAACTAGATGTCGACTTATCGGGGTAGTCGAGTTATCCTTGGTGTTGGGTTACTAGAGTTTCACTGTATCTTCAATGTGGACCAATAATATGGTTTACACCATAAGGGCTAACATACATAATAGATAAACCATTAATATGGTTTAGCCATTGATTTGATTAATTTAATCATTGATTTGTTTGGATTAGATTTATTAACATCAGAAATAAATTATCTGTACTGTGCCAAACTTTTTCCTTGTTTAAAATTCTTTGATTAATTTAGTGAGTTGTATATGGACTAGTTTTTCAGTTTATTTAAAACAACAAAGCTTTTGCTGTGTTTAGAGAGTTTAGAAGCTTATGTTTATTACTTTTTGAATAAGACATAGATAATAGGACTCGACCGATGCATCGGCGCCGATGGTTCAACAATTTAAGCCATCAGCATCGACATCGGCGGCCGATGCTAACTTGGAGGAAACATCGGCCCATCGGCCTTAAAAACATCGAAAAGCTGATGGAATTGGCCGATGTTTTCAAAAAAAGAAAAAAAAGACCTTTGCTGTTTTACTTTTTAATGCAAAGTAAAGAGAGTTATTGTTTTCATATAAAGTTGTTTATTTAAACTTCAGTATGAATTTCTATTTTAGTCACCCCTGAAAGAGTTTTTAATACTGCATTCAGGTACCAAACGAGTTAATTATTGCGTTGTTTCTTGCGGCTGGATGTACGTATATCTCTCTCATAAGTCATAACTCAAAAATGGTAAGATGTAGAAGGTTAAAATTTCGCATGGGGGGTGTGCGTACGTTCCAGTTGTGCACTTCCCTTTTTGTTTTTGATCGGATGATCTAAAAAGACTATTTACTCATTTTTTTGTGGCTATTAATTACTTAATTCAATAAAAAACTAATATAGCATCTCAGACTGACGATCATTTGGTGATATATTGCCGAATTGGAAACTATGGAAACAAACATGAGATGGCGAAACCGGTTTTTGTGTCATTGTGTTAGATTCCCGTTGAACCGAAGGTAATTTTTAGAACACTTGCATGCCATCCTCCCCCTCCCTGTATTTCTGAAATTAAACTCTAGTTTGCACTTCCGAGTTGTTTAAAACTAACACCATTCATAAAATTAGAGATTTTTTTTTCAAACTTAATCTATTGTTTAGGAAGAATTTAGAGCATTAATGTAAGAAATTGATTAAAGACGTTTTGAATGCTGACATAATTCGGAAATCAAAGGGACTTTTGAATTTTTTCTTCGGAAGTGCTGAAGTAGAATCAGAAACTCTTCCGAGACGTTGGTGGTAGCGGTTCTGTACTAAAAAAATTAAGTCGAAGTTGCGGCCGAAGTTTAACGTTGTGAGTTACTTTAAAATCAGAGAGTGACCCCCCTAACCCATCCTCGTCGTTTCAAGCATTTCTGAAATAATTAGCGGTTATTCATTTTGGTCAAGAAATGTCATCTTGCGTATTTCTTATACTTATTTCATCTATATTTTGTAAAGCATCATCTTTTTTGCATCATTAATAGCGATCGATTTTTTTTTCTGTTGTAAGTAACTATTTTTATGTATTTTTATAAAATCAAGTTCAGCAAATTATTGTTAAATTGAAAAATTTTATTTGAACTTCTTTGTAGTGCTTCATAAAAGATTTTAAACAATCAAATTGTTCAATATTATATGTGCAGATCAAGTAGTATATGTATTCAGTTATTATTAACTTGGAGTAAATATCGAGTTTGCTTATTGTAGCTGCGTTTTAAGAGTCTCACTCTTTTCATGGCTATTTCTTTTTTCAGAAAAAATTATGTCACTGTTATAACTTTTATGAAAAATGCAAATTTTTCTATTCATAAATTTTAAATAAGTATAAAAATATTCCTATTGTGATTTAATATTGTAATTTATATGTTACCTTTTTTGTTTAATTTCATGACTAAAAAATGTCTATGTGCAATCTTTCCACTTTAATTGCGTAATTTGTTGACGGTTTCATACTTTTGTTTAAATTAATTTTTTTTATGAATGGTTAAACAACATAATTTTAAGTTTTTCAACTATGTATAGTGTACATAATCCATACATTATTACAATATTGCTGAAATCTTAGTTATATGTTCAATTAAAAAAAAAACAAATCAGTTGATTATTAAACAGTGTCTTTGTTTTCTTCCTTTTTTATTTCTTTTTTTGGCTGTTGTTCTTTTTCTATCATCATACAACAGCCAAAAAAGAGAAGCATAACTACATCCTATATAGGTTGTACGTAGTGCAATCCAAAATTTCGGGGACAAGCTGTATAAAACTTTACCCGGCATAGTTCACATTACCGAAACACATCCACCTTTAAAGGGTCACCTTGAGGGACTATGTGCTTCTGCCAGTGTTCATATAACTTTTGGAAACACTCCTGGAAGCATTTTTCGCAACCTACTATGATACAGCTTTATCTTCTCCTGATGGAAGAAAGCGGCGTCCATGCAAATGTTTTTTTTTTGCTGGGAACAGGTAAGAGTCACACGGAGGTAAGTCCGACGAAACGTTATGTTATTTGTTTTTCATATCAGAGCATTGATCAATCAAACCGTGCATCCTCAACATGAAAGTCGTCTTCTTCCCCACGATGATGTTAAAGCAGCAGCGCAAAAGGCCTTACAGGAGGTTGCGAAAAATGGCTGCCAGAAGTGCTTCTAAAATCTATACGAACGTTGGCAAAAGTGCATAGTCGTTCAAGATGATTATCTTGTAGATAGATGTGCTCAGTAATGTGAACTATTCAGGGTAAGGTTTTATATTGCTTGTCCTCGAACTTTTAGATCATACTACATACGTATATTCAGTAAATTACCGCCCATTAGCTAGGGCTAAAGCAGAAATACATGAAATACACCGCCAGCTCAGTCATTTCCAGCCGAGGATTGCAGTTTCGTGCTTATTAGCACTCATCAGCCCGGCATAGGAAAGTGACTGAGCTGGAGATGGAAAACCTCTTATGTAAGCCAAGAGGGCCAAACAAACTGGTAGCTAATACGTACGTCTGAGTTTTCAACTTACTATTTCATAACGTTTCTGAATGATGCAAGTTTACGCGTATGAAGACATCACGAGAGAACTTGCGATAATTAACTGAGGAAGTGTTCAAAATGGATATTTTGGAAATGTATATGTTCTTAGGTACATATGCGTGTACAGATGTTTTGAAAAACTTGTGAAGTTTAAATTGAGTGATCGTAAAATAAAAATTAGGTCGAAATTTGATTTTTTTTTTGATTACAAGTCCTTATTCGTAGAAAGGAAGTAAAGTGAAATGAATAAATGATCCTTTAAATCTCTGACAATCTTATCAATTTATTTTCGTTAGATTTCTTTTTTGCCATCGGCCAACGACATCGGCAATCGGCCATTTGGAGAAAACAATCGGCCATCGGCCATCTTTGAACAATCGGCCAACAATCGGCATCGGCCCATTCGCCAAAAAAATGCCATCGGTCGAGCACTAATAGATAACCGAATTTGAATTTATTTACTTTCTTCCTTTTTTCTTACATTCATGAGAAAAGTGTTTTAGTTTATAGATTATGTATTAGTTGGTTTTACTGTAATTGCTCATTTTTATAGCAACTTGCTGCCTCAATTGAAAAATGTGTGTAATGAAATTCAATGAAAGAAAATTGTTTGATTTTTTAAAAAATTATTTTTATTTTATTAAAATGCAAATTTCATCTTTTTCAGAAAGGACCAAACAAAGTGCCAATTTATGCTCTAATTCTTTTTGCTATGGTTACTTTTATATTTGTACTCGTTGGAAGCATCAACACCTTAGCACCTATTGTAACTATTCCTTTTCTACTGACATATGCTTCAGTCGAGTATGCTTATTTTTCTCTTGCCATGACATTTGATATACAAAAGAGATATGAAGAGCGTTATGCAGGTCTTCAAAGTCCCTCATTTGTTACAGACAGAAGTAGAATGGCAATTTATGGCTCTACTACAGAAAATAAGGTATAGATGACTTTTATTTAGATTTTACATATATTAAATGATAATTAAATTACATCTCAAATGATTTGAAGCAAGGGCGGATCCAGAAACTTTTTAAGGGAGGGGCAATTTTATCAGTTCTTTACTACGTATCCAAGTTTGAAAATGTTTCGGACTTCAATTCTGAAACATTTCTGGGGGAGAGTCTCAAACCTCTCTTCTTGTAACTTTATCATATCAAAGATTGTCTGAAATTGCATTTTTAGAACTTCCATATCGAATTACCAGTGGAGAGTCAAGGGCGCCCATATAGTGGGGCAAGTTGGGCTCAAGCCCCCCCCCCCCCTTTGAAATGAGAAATTCCTTGCTTTTAGTGCTTTTTTCTTTGCAAAAATCTATAAAAATTTCTTTTTCAGCTATTAATGAATAAGTTATTAAAAATGTCAAATTTTATTATGTCTAATCTGTACTGAAATCGGTTTCTACGGGGAAAATATTTTTCTAAATCATGAGGAAAATTTTTGAGCCCCCCTTTAAATTTAGCATATGGGCACCCTTGTGGACAGTCCCTCAAGGGAGGGGCGATCTCCCCATCGCCACCCCCTTGTATCCATCCTTGATTTGAAGAGAAAGTTATTGAATCTTATCTGTTTAGAAATATTCTTGCATTCCTCCTTCCTTCTAACCCTAGAAAAAATCTTTTGTATGCTTCCCCTTAGCTTTGCTTTTACGAGTTTAGTTTATATTAATTTGTATGCAACTCATTTTATGGTTGCAGGTTGATGCTGATTTAGATGAATTGTTCCCTGAAAGAGTTCCCCATCATAAAAGAGGACTGGTTCGTGAAGGTAGCAGCATCAGTATATCTGCAACAGAGTCACCAGTGACCTCTCCAGATGAGCACAGCTCTATACGTAGCGTTGAAAGTAAAGATTCTCAAAAGAGTACTCATCAGGCTCCTGCTAATGTTCTTGACAATGGTAATTTGGATAAGCTTCACAGAGCAACTTTTGCTGAATTTGCAGCAACTTTTTCAGTTTGAAAAACCCTTATTGCCTTTTTTTATAGTCCTCAAGAAAAGTTACTTTTATTGCTAACTGAAAGAATAATTTGAAAAGTATGCTAAATGCAGTTAACTCCTGATTATCTGCAACTGATTTAAAAATCAGGAACATGTATTATTTTTAGCAAAAAAGAAACACCAACGGTTTTTTTTTTTTTTTTTTTTTGTTTTGAAAAATTGTAAATTTAAACTCAGTTATTTTTGTTTTACTCATTTATTTGATTATTTATTTATTGTGCTTTTTTCATCATACATACATATGTTCTTTATTGGTGTTAAGTTCTGTTGGGTAAAAAATCAAAGCATTTTTACTGTTCTGCATGTATTTTCACCGTTTGTAGAAAGTATTATGCATCAATACAGCCAAGATTTTAAAGAACAACAATTTTTTCCTTATTAGTCTCTCATTTTAGCCTTTTTGCGATTTATCTGCTGTTTTTGCTATCCGCGGCACTTGTGCCACTCAATTCCGCAGATAATTGGGAGTTTACTGTATTTTTTTTAATGTAAATTTGAAATTAAAACTTTTGTTTTACAGGAAAATTGATTCAGCAGGAAATAGGAAGTAAGCAAAAGAGGTGGTATACTGTATTTTGTAATAGGTGGTTGTCTCTTTTAGGGGTAAGTTTAATATGTTACTGATATTTATGATAACTTTCATTATTACAATATATCTGAGTTTGCTGTTGTTATTTCAGGCAATAATAAAAGTTGTAATGATGTTTTTAGTCCATTGGATATATGCACTAGCTTCAATTGTAATTGTTATTGCTTTGTGGTTTTACATTGGCCAGGTGAATCCAGGAAGTTTTCGAGGTAAATCTTTAAAATCCTTTGTCATGGAATGCATAGAAGTTTCAGATTATGATAGCAGGAAGTGTCTCTTGAATAAAAAATGTTATGAACTTAAATAAGTGCATTGCAAATTTATTGCTGTAAAGCAAATCCTAAGTATGGAGTGTTCCATACTGTTGGGAAACAAAACTATGAAAGTTTATTTAATTCTAAAAAAAAATTTCTTTTGCTGTTTTTTTTAATCAGTTTTCATATTTACTTCTTTGAAACTGGCACTGGAAGCTTCATTCTATGGTCGAAGGCAGATGTATCAATGATTTGTTATGTATCAACTACTCCAATTTTTCAGCAAAAAAGTTTATCATATCTCCCTTACATTAAAAAAAACTAGTTGTTCTAATTGTAAAGTTTTTAATTTTCTTGACATTAAAATTAATTTTGACTACAACTGTGAAACCACAATTTATGATAAAAGACACAAATTTCAATTCAAAGTTAACTGTCTGCAAAGTTTTTCTTCTTGCCTCAGTAAAAAAGATTTTATTGGCATCATTGTTTTGCAAGCCATCAGAATCAAAAGAATCTGCAACACTATTACTGCATTTAACCAAGAAAATAAATTACTTGAAAATAGATTGCTTGAAAACGCTTTCCCAAATATTCTCGTGAAAAACATTTTTGCTAGCATAGACTTTAATCAGCATTTTGCTTCATTGTAACCGTCTAACTATTCACTTTTATGATTTAACAGTATATGCATATACCTAAATGCTATTTCTTCTTTAGGTATAGCAGAATTTCGGTTTTTCCCTTGGGTAAAAAGTGTGTTTTACAGATGCTTAAGGTGAGTTATAATTTGGCAGATAGCATAGTTTTGCATTAAAAATTTTTTTGTGCATTTTATGATGTTAAACTGAAAAATATGTAATAACTATTTGTATTTTTACTTAAAATTTACAGAGAATGTCAAAAATAAAGGTAGGGGAATTGTGGAGGTTAGTGGTCACTTAATTTGTTCAGATGACTTGAAAACTAAAAGAAAAAAATGTGATAGGAAGATGAAAAGTGTGGTTAAAAAAGTGGATTTTAAATCAACCAACAAGAAAGAATATATTGGTAATTATCTGGAAATATATTCATGACAAGAATTGCATGGCATATTAAGTTATAGGAAAAAGAGACAGTACATGAAAAAGGGGCTGTTAAAGCATTGATCTGTAATTTGAGTATACCATGAACTTAAGAAAGATGAAAAAGAGAAAAAAAGTACTGAGTTAGTCTTTGAAAATGTATTCTTGCCAAGAATTGTGTGGTATAAAAAGTTATAGGAAAGAGACATTACATGAATATGGGACTGTTAAAACATTGATCTTTAATTTGAGTACGCCATGAACTTAAATTTTTTTGTCAAAATGATTAGTCTTTACTTAAACTTCAAAATATCATCAAATCTTTACATCATTTGCCAATTGTCAATAGCGTATATCAAGCACAAATTAATAAATTGATTGCAGAGATGTGTTTTGGAGTTTCAAAGAACTCTTTTTTTTGCAAAGCCAAAAAGTGAACTTTAGGGTGAAAAGTCATCCGAGAAAAATGTGCTACTTTGTGCTTGATATACATAGTTTACAATTATTGCTTGTTGTACCATAATGTTTGCAAAAAAATATGGTGTCCTCATAAAGTGCATAGGGAGAAAAAAATTGCTCACAAGCGCCGCAGATCTCTCCAATCGAGAGCAAGGTGGTACCTACCAGATAGAAGGATCACGCCTAAGACATACACAAAGTTGCTCACTAAAAAATGAAAAAAACGCAACTCACTTTTGAACCCTTTTTTTCAAAAAAAAAAGAAAGAACATGTGTTTCTGAACTGAAAGGGAAAAAAACAGTCTTGAGAAAATCAAATTTTGAAAAAAAAACCTGCAAAAGTATCAGTTTGGAACTTCTATATCGCCATCCATCCCAAAAAGGCATCCTGTAAAAAATCACTTGCTTGGCAGTTTTTTTTTCCAGATCTGAGGATCAGATGTTTGAAACCATTTTTGTTTTTTCATCCTTGAATGTCGGATTGGATTTGCACTTGCTCTAACGATTAAGGAAAGGCAGGGAAGAATAGCCAAGTGATACACAGCAGCATGTTAAAATAAAAAAAAATCATAATCGCTGCATTGGCAGAAACACCGCATTTCAGTAAATTTAACTTTTAAACGTCAAAGCGCTGAGGCTCATTGACCACCTGAAATTAACGGTATTTATTTTATATTCTGTTATTTGTTTAGTCTTATATGTTTTTAACTATTCTTGTTAAAACTCAGTGTATCATTTTAGATGTAAAGTATCTGATTACGACCAAATAATTGTTGCCCCTGAACTGCCAGAAGTTGAAGTAAAAGCTGCTCAATTAACAGAGGACAACACAGATTATTCTTCCAGAAAACGTTATCATCACTCCAAAACAATTGAAAGTGTCCCTCACACTGGACACCTTGAGAGCGATTAAGTGCTCTGACCTTTAGAACTCACGCCAATTTTGTAAGTTGTTTCTTACATTTGTGTATATGTGTGTGCAAGTATTTATAGTATGAATTAATTCATATATTTTTCAATTTCTAGTATTTATTTGAAAAGGGCTGTATTTTTATTCAACCCTCTTATCTTAAAATTTTTGAGACCCCCTATCCCTATTTGTTAGTATCAAAATCTGCAAAAATAATCAACTACAGTGAAACTTCGATAAGCCAAAGAGGAGATTTATTCAGGTCTAACTGAATGGAGAATCAATGTTATTTATTTTCGATAAGCCGAATTTCGTCGAATCAAAATATTCGTTAAGTCGAATTTTATTTCATGACTGTCATCGAAGTTACCTTGCCAAAGTAACTCTATAAGTCGAATTCAATTTCTTTTTTCTTTTTGTTCCTGCACAAAAGATGAACAAAAAGAAAGATACTAGCGCCATTGCATTGTATCAAAAGGCGTCTGGACAAAGTGGATTTAATAAATCTCTAAAACCAATTATTGGCACAAAATTTAGCATGTTTTTTTTTCTTTTTGTTTCACATTATTGCTTACTTAATTTCTTTTGTTAGAAAAGAAAAAGCAGCACATGGGGGAAACCAAACTTATAATTTAATGCATTGCCAAAATGGGATGGAAAAAAATTCACGGAATGAAGGGGCTGTGAATTCGGGATTATGAAATAATTCCACTTTTGTCAAAAAAGAGGGGGAGAGAGCTGCTGGACAGTAGATTTATTTCCGGTATTTTGATGCTTTAAAAGTATCCAAAGACTACTGTAAAATAGGGATGTGTCATTCATGAACGAACGGGTGAAAAAGAACGAATCCTTAAAATGAACGAATCCGTTCGTTCACCTAAAAAATGAACGACCGTTCTTTTGAACGGTGAGCAGTTTAGAACACTGAATTGATACACTTGTGACAAAACTCGCTTTTCATTTTTGAATTACATTCATCTTCAATTTTTAAACTCTTAATCAACCTCAAATTTCCTTTTTTCTCAGTGCATTACAATATATTCATGTGGAGTTTTTTTACTTTCTGCTTTATTCATAATTTTTCTTTAACAGTTGCAGTTCATCTGCAATTTTCCAATGTATCCACTAGAAATGTTTTCTTGTTTGAGTTACTAATAAAATGCTTGGAATTACGCACCTGCTAAAATCCTTCTCACACTTTCTGTTGCCAAAATTATTTCTAAAGATACCTTTCATCACTTTTCTGGCGATCCGTTTATCTTCTGTAATATCCCTGCTATCAATTACCATCCATATGGTCTAAGATCCCACCCCCGTCTTCATATTTGGCTATTTAACATAATCCTTTGATAATAATTAGCGGAAATATCAATTAAAAACTATTAATTATGACTCTTAGATTTCAAAATAAAATCCCTATTTTTCGAAGGCTTTCCTCCATTCAAATTATTATTCAGTGCTTCATCTCAACTTTCCGTAACAATGCTTTTATTAAAATTTGTAGTTGTAGCGTGAAGAAAATCGTCAAATGTGTGAAAGATCTGTTGCCATTTGTTTTCTCGAATATAAAGAAGTAAAATTTTGGTTTTTGTTTTGAGGCTTTTCCTGCAATTGGGGGATTTAAAATGTTTACTTTTTTGGTTATTTTCCCGCAATCTGCCGCAAAATTTTACTGATTTTTTTCTTCTTCAAGCCTGCTTGTTGAAAACAGGTCACTAGACATAACTATTATTTTCAAGGTGCACCATGCAAAGCCGGGCGACGCAGCTAGTGAAACAATATTTTTTTAAAGTTCATGTATATGTAACGTACATAGTATTAATACACATTTCTTTATTCTCGTGTTTTATATTACAGTCTGTTTCTTTTTCTTTTTTTTCTTTCTTTTTTTTTCTTTTTTGCAGTTATCTTTTGTTTATTTTGTGTTTTATATTTTTAAAAATGTAATCAAAAGTACACATTCAAAATTATTTTTTGTTTTATTTTCACCTGTGACCATACTACACTGAAGATAGTATATTTCTGTTTAGAATCAGTGCACTATTTCACATAAGTTCAATTTTGCAAATTTTATGACATCACAGACAGTTTATATATTTTTTTATATTGTAGTAAAATTTAATAACTTAATTTTGTTACATACTTAAATGGAACTTGCGATTTTTGGAATAGAAAACCTATCTCACCATCCAGCAATTGAGAAATATCTTACGAATGAATTATAATTGCTTTATACATCTAAACCTGAATAAAGTTTTTTTGATTCATTTTTCATAGGCATATTTTCTTACTTTTAGATGATTTTAGTAATTTTTCCTTCAAAGTATATTAATGATCTAATGAAACATTTCGAATGTACGTGAGTATGTCATGCAGAGAGATCTCCTGCAACAACTTTTTTAAATGAACGAAGTCGTTTGAATGAACGAGTTAAATGAGCGGATCAAAAGAATTGAAAGAACCTCTGATGAACGGATCATTCAAAAGAACGACATTGCCCACCTTTACTGTAAAAGCATGTATTTCCGCTAAACTTTAATTTTCGCTATTTTTGCGAGCCTGTCGTAATTGTAAAAATATAAGCCTTGCAAACTTTTAGGGGTTCAGGGAGTCTTTTAACTTTTGTTTCTTTTCTTAAAAAAATCGCGAAATTTTCAGCTCATGAATTAACAAAAATTAAGGCTCGGGAAAATAAGTTCTTTTACAACATTTAATGAAAGAACAAATTTCTACTCAAAGCAATGTTTAAAAGCAGATTTTTTTTTCGTTTAATATCTTTGTTTAATAAAAATTGTTATATCCTACACAAAATTACAAATTTGTTTCCCTGCCTATTCAAACTCTTAAATTTATAGAATTATTTTGTGCATTCATTATGTCAAGCGATTGTGTTTGCATTATTCTATCACTATTTTAGTAATATTTTAAATTTAATGAGTTTCTGTGGGGGGTATTTTATTTAATTACACAGTTTTGGTTTTGTATTCAATAAACCAAATTTTTGATAGCTCGAATTTTATTCGCTTTCTCTTCAACTTCAACTTATTGAAGTTTCACTGTAATTTAATTGATAAATGATTAACAGCTGTTTAAAGTTCATGTTTGGGATCCATGATACTAGGTCTGTAGGGGTTGAAATAATATAACCTAATAATACCTTTACTAATAATAAAGCTGAAAATCTGTGTCCCCGGATGTCTGGATTTCTGTATATCTGTTACGCGCATAGCGTCTAGATCATTCGTCCGATTTTCATGAAAGCACAAAACTAGTTTATAGCATCAAGATGGGCACCTCAAAGCGATTTTTTGAAAAGCTATGCCCATGTTCTTTTTCTATCCCAATTTTAAGGAAATTTTATCAAGCAAATTATCAAAACATAGTGAGTAAATTATCATAACGTGTACGAGCAAGTTACCATAACATGGGCGAGCAAATGAACGTAGCAAATTGGCGAGAAATTCATCATCCATTATTTGTAAATATACAGGCGAACATAATGACCTTTTCTACTACGGCAAAGCCTTGTGGGTACCACTAGTAGCTCTGTATTCACACGCTAAGATTTGAAGGTGATGAAAACTTGAAGTTTATTTGGTCTTCTACTTTCAATCTTGCTAATTGGCCAATTGTGCTTCAATAATGACAAAACTTAATTTATCAACTCCTTATGGTATTACCTTAATAAAAAAAAAAAATAATGATGAAAAGTACCCAATTGTATATTTATAGGAAATTTCTTTTTTGATTCAAAAGTTTCGTTTCGATTCTCCCCATTTTACAATACTGAGGAATCGTTTGATATGATAATAAGGCTTAATGGAATAAGATATTTGAGCATCATTCAGGTTGAAAAATGCAAATTTTCTTAGTTTTAATTCATGCTTTGCTTTGAACCGTGGCAGTTATTATTCTTTTACTATTCCAGATTCATATTATTTTGGCCTTTGCTGGCAAAGACCTCTTGAATGACAATTTTATGTGTTACTGCTGTTTTATTGAATTCAAAATATTCATTGTCAAGCTTTCATTTGCAGTAGGACATTATTAGTTTACATATGTGTGAGTATTTTTATGTTTAGACACCATTATATGCATTTATTTTGGTTTCATTATGGAATGAAATACAACAGCGTAAGTACCTGTTGTAGGTGCCAGAAGTTTTTAATGCAATTGAAATCAGGGGTGCCCACAGGGGGGGATTATGGCGCAAGTTGCGCTATCAAAATTTTTGGGGGGGATTTTTTTTTCCAGAAGGTTTTTTTTATTTAGAACATGAAATTTTTGAAGTTTGGAAAGAAAAAATATTTAAACTCATTCAACAAGAAATAGAAGCATTAATAATACTTTTTCCGCGTACTTTTCTGGGCCGTCGCCGTAGCAAGCCCCCCCCCCCCCCTTTTTCAGAAGTGTGGCCGACAATTTCATTTTAGCGATGCAATT
This sequence comes from Uloborus diversus, assembly GCF_026930045.1. Lineage (NCBI taxonomy): Eukaryota > Metazoa > Arthropoda > Arachnida > Araneae > Uloboridae > Uloborus > Uloborus diversus. The sequence continues at coordinate 78,309 of NW_026558601.1, forward strand.
AACGAAGAAAAAGGAAAACTCTTCGTTGTTTAAAAAAATTAAAATAGTAATTATAAATGAACAAGTGAAATAATAGTGACAAAAAGTTTTTTTTCTGTCAAATTTGAATAGAAAATGTAATCTTAAAATAGAATTTAGGAACATCCTTGATTCTCTTTTATGAAGAGTAAGTAACGGCAGCGGAAATGTACACTTCAAACATTTTTATTAACGCAAAAAAAAAGTATTCTTTACAGTACACTTTTCACTAGACTACACAGTGCGTATGTCTGCCAAGTCGGAAACTATGGGTTCGGCTCGAATTAAAAACATTGTGCATAGAGTAAAATTTGAATAATGGGAGGGAGGACAGGCGACCAAACTAACATGTTGCACGCCTTGTCTCTCGGCGGCCCTGGTTATACAAAACCATACTTCATGGTTCTGAAGTTAAAAAAATAATAAAATAAAAATAAAAATACATAAATAAGTAGAACAGCCCATAGGATAGGGGTCGCCGAAATATTCCCATATGTATATACTTTTTTTTTTTTTTGATGAAAAATGTTTTCCTGAAAATCATTGCTAAGTGGAGAAAAATGTGTTGGTCGCTGAAATAAATTTGAAATAAAGAGATGGAGGGGGAAAAAAAAGTTAAATGCAAAGAGAGATTCAAAGTATTATAATGAATACTCACGCCAAAAGTTCTAAATGTTTGAATGTAAAAATCGTAAGTAAATCAAAGTTTGATCAAGAGATGCAGGTGGCATATTTAAAATAAAATGAAGTTGAGTAGAGACCTAAGGTATCGCAGAAAATTACCACATCCGTTCAAAATGTTAAAAGTCCTTTTCCTATAAGGCCGCAAATACTTGTATTGCAAGAAAACAAAAATATTGTGCAGGAAATTGAAAATTTTATTATGGAAAATCCAAGCAAATAATCGTGTTTGGCAGAGGAAAATTGGAAAAAAATATTACCACAATATGTTTATCAATCATTGAAATTTACAATGAAGATAGGAGGAACGTAGTCAAACTGAAAATAAGAGTAGAGAACTCCAAACCCTTCTTTTTACGTCCCCAAAGCTGGCCTGGAAATGAGTTTTTAAAACTTAGGTTTTGAAAAAAATCCCGCGAAAACGTTTTCAAACCCCATCCCTTATCCTAATGTCATTAAAGATGGCATACACCTAAGTATTTAGGACTGCAATTTCGAAAAGCTGTGAGAGTGCTCCCGACGTAACCTCCGAGAAACACCCTCTCAATTAATCATTCATCATCATTCAAGGTCGAATAAATTTCGTCTTTCGGACTTTAATTTTTAAAAAACTCCCTGAGGTGTCCCGAAACTGTCGTTCTCCAAATATTACCGAAGATCCTCAAAAATTTCATTGTTAAGGCTTCAATTCAGAAAATTTTTCGGGGGAATCTCCAAAACCTTCTACTCTTCTAACAGCATTTAAAATAGTCTACGTTTGCGTTAATTGAATTTAATTTTGAAAATTTGCCATGGAAGGACTCCGAATCTCTCCACCCATTAACATTACCGAAAATCTTCTAAAACTGCGGTTTAAACAGATTGAAATTTTTTCGAGAGAATGCCCCCCCCCCTCCTTTTCTCTCTCCCCCTTCCCCCTTCCATCGAAGGTTGGCGTAAATTACGTTTTCGGAGCTTTAATTTCAAGAAACTGGCGGAGCAGTAAATTTTAACAAAAAAAAAAGTTTACAATCGTGTTTTTAAGGCTTCAAAATTTGAAAAAGTTTCGGGTGGGGGGCGCATCTCTTCTCCCCTTAATATCACCATAGATCATCTAAAACTGCATTTTTCAAACTACAATTTTCAGATTTTTCCCGGGGGAGAACCCCCAGACCCCCCTTTCCGTGTTACAATCACAAATAATTCACAATTGGGAATGCGTGCTTGAAGTTTACATTTTGAGAAATTATAGAAGGATGACCTCGAGTCTCTTCCTCCCTTAACATCACCATAAGTCGTCTGTGTTTTTCAAATAACAATCTTGAAAATTCCCGGGGGTGAGCCCCAGACCCCCTCTTCTGAACATAATTAAATATAACGTACGATTGTGTTGAGAACTTAAATTTGGAAAAAATATCGGGAGAGGCTATCCTGGACTCCCCCCCCCCTTTCTCCCAAACTTAAAATATAGTCTAAAACTGCGTTTTTATGTCTTCAATTTCGAAATAATGCAAGAAGGTAGCCCTCCGACACTTCCTAATTCTGACTGAATATTATCCTTACCATTAAATTTATATTACTAGTACTAAGGTCTAGTAATATGACTATCCCTGCTAAACCAGAAGCCAAATCTTCTCTCTCTCTGCATATTGGAACATGCGTTTGAAACAATAAATGGGCCGCCAAAAGCGTACCCCCCTCCCCAGTTTTTTTTTTTTTTTGACCTAGTGACGGCCTTGGTACTCTTTCCAAAATTGGATGACCGTGTCTCTTTTTCATTGAAGGGAACATCACAGACGGCACGGAGTTTGTGTCCGTTTCAAAGCTGGATCAGATGATTTGATTTTTTTTTCAAATTTTTATAAATTTTCTGGAAGTAACACAATTCTGCATGATGAATGCATGTGTAAAAATGATGAGAGGGAGAGAGGTCAAAAATGTTTTATTGTTTGTAATAATTCTGACTAGTATGCTCTAGTCTTCCATTAATTCATTTGCGCCTCGACCATCGTTAAGAACTAGTTTTGAAGTTTGCGAATAACATATTTTTATCCCTCCAATTGACAATTTATATATTTTCTTCATTAACGAGCTCAAGCTTGTGAAGAATTTTTCGTTTCACTTTACTTCCATCGTCTCTACCATTTTTAAACTGATTGTTTCAATTTATCATTAGATGATTTTTATTAAAACTTTCAGTGATGTTGGTTTTCGCTGATATAGGTAGGACAGTCTGTTCTTAAGGTGTTTAAATTATGTTTCGTAAATCATATTTACTTTCCTCTATATCTAATATGTATAGAAGGATATTTGATTCATTAAAATTCTCGAGTTCTTATTTTCGATGTGTGCTGAATAGCTGAATCCATTTTTAGGATTTCCGAAACATATCTGTCACGGTGTGTCTGATCCATATTTTTTGGATATGCAACTTCAATTTTGGAAAACTTCCAGGAGAACGCCCCTCACTGTAGTGCCAGAATAACACCCTCTTTATCATCAAGAGTTATCTAAAACTGCGTTTGCCGAACTGCAATTTTGAAAAATTTATACTAGAAACCCTGATTCCCTCCTCTTTCCTTAACATGATCAAAGACAAGCCTAGAATTGCGTTTTTGGAGTATCAATTTCAAACAATTCGTGGGGGAATGGTACCCGGAATTCTCCTTCCACTAACATTATCAAGATCTATCAAAACTGCGTTTTTTAAGCTACAAGTTCGAAATTTTAAGTGGAACGCCCCTCTCCCTCCCTCCTACTCTCGTCAACATTATTAAAAAATCGTGTTAAATTTCATTTTCGGGGCTTCAATTTCGAGAAATTTCCGGGAGAGCTTCCGAAAACTCGTTTTCTCAACGTCACAAAGGTCGGCTACAATTGCGATTTTAGAGCTTCAATTTCAGAAAACTGCTTTTCCCCCAACCATAGATAGCGTTTTTAAGACTTTAATTTTGAAAATTTTCCTGGGGCAAGCTCTAGGATCTCTTCTTTCCTAACATTACCACAGATAGTCTAAAACTGCGTTTTTAGAACTACAATTTCGAAAACAAAGGAAAAGCCCTCTTTCACACAACGTTAAACTATCTACAATTGCGCTTTTAAAGTTTCAGTATTGAAAAATTACCGGGAAGGGCACACCAAACCTTTTATGCCCCAAACAACACCAGAGATCGTCTAAAACTGGTTTTAAAACTACAATTTCGAAAATTTTCCGAAGGAGAAACCCCCGAACCCCCTAGCTAAATGAAAATAAAATAAGATTCATATTTTATAGATTCATATTATATACATCTAGTAATGACTCCATCCGAAGCCAGAAAGTTGAATCCACTCTTCCTGTAATTGTTCATACGTTTGAAAAAAAAAAAAAGGTGTAGCAAAATTCAGAGGTACCCATAACTTGTTTATTTAAGGTGCACGTTGTAAAATTTGAAGGCAGGTCAACAATCCAACAATATTTCAGTTCAAGTGCTATTTTTTAGCGCTACCCCCCCCCCCCCCCCCCCCATGAATTTGACTGGAAATTAAACTCTAAAAAATTATATTTAACACGATTCCAAAGCGAGAAAATTTTTGGGGGGGAATTTGCGCCATTGAGCTTGGGGGGGATGGGCACCCCTGATTGAAATAACACTATCTAGTTGTAATTATTAAAATATTGAGTAAGAAAAATTAATAATCTGTGTATTATATTTTTAAAACATACAAACTAGTGCATTAATCAATAGTTTTCTACATTTTAAACTTAACAATTTTTGGCTCAAAGGTAGTTGATGACTCACCCAAATGTTCAGTGCTAAAAACTGCTTTTTTGATTGAAAAATCTATTATTTTAATTGAAAAAACCTTGCAAAAGGTTATTCTGAATACTTTTTTCTTTTGAAGATTAATTTTTACTTCACTCTTAATTTTTGCTATTTATTTACTTGAAAATATCTTCAGTTTTTGTTGCATTTGAAGCCAAAAATAAGAAAACGTTCAATGCGTAAAGTTCTATTTTAATGATTTTTTAAAACAAATATTTGATTCAAGTAATGTTCAAGTTGTTTGGACAGTGTAGTTTCTACTATTTCACTTGGATGTTTTGTTCTTGAAATTGATTGTTTAGTACATGTGTCATGACAACATTTGTTAGAATTCCGTGAATGAACATGATGTAGTTCCAAAAATTTGTGTTATATGTTTTTAAACATAACGTAAAAGCCTAATGCTAAAAAAAAAGTTAAGAAATTTGTTACAGGGTTCCCCAATGTATATCAATTGATATATATATATATATATATATATATATATATATATATATATATATATATATATCCTGATAAATATTATGGTATATTATGGTATATATACTATATTTATTTTAAAAATATGATGATATTTTGATATTCTCAATATTTCTTGTTTGAACTATGATTTTAGCAATATATCTAAATTATTAGTATTAATCAAATTAATATTATTCATTTAGTATTAAAAAAAACAAACAAAAAGTAATATCCTATATTTATATGATATATTGATATATAAATATCATTAATATAATGTAATAATGTAATGTACCTTTTTAATTTTATATTCAGTGTTGTTAGTAATGTAACAATTTTAATATAGATCAAAAATGTCCATTTAATCAAAAGTTAGTCTGGAAAAGGGAAAATATCATTTATAGGCTGTGCACTGACAAATGTATATTCTGTATTTCTGAAATATATAATTTTGTTAAAATAGCTAACTAAAGAAAAATGAGTAAAGCAGCTAATGCATAAGTAACTCAATCATATATAATAAAAAAAATTGAACGAGTATTTTAATGAATACTATTAAATGAATATTTCATGTTTTAATTTTGCATGATATTTTATATTCATACATATGATATAGTGTTTTTCTTTTCTGTGATTTTTACAGAGCACATACTATGTATATAAACCCAGTTTTACATGAACATAATAGTTAATATCCAATCTAGTAGCCTGTATCAGTATTTGTTATGTTGTATTCTATTTTCAAAACATTAAACTATTTATTTCTGCATAACTTTTTGCATAAAATGTATATTTATAGAAAAATATTGAAAGAAACATTTATTTTAAATCTCTATATCATAACAATATATTTTTAGAAAATATAAACCAATGATTTGGGGATGCAGTTGCTATTTAAAGATTTGCGCTGATTGAAAATATCAATTTTTGAATTCTGGTTTAAGGTCTTAGTTATCCTAGCTTCAAAATGGAGATATGTAATTTAGAGGGATTAAATAAAAATTTACTTTCTTCAGTTCATTCAGTTAGAATACAACTATTTGCAAATTGGACAATTACTAAGCTCCTATAGATAAAGATCAAAGTGTTTCAAAAATTACTTTGAAAAAACATCATAGTTGATGCAATTGTACATAATAAAAATACACTTAAACATTCATCTTTTATTAAAAAACCGTCTTTCATGTGTACAGTTATTTATGAGAGAAAAACGTGTACATAAAATGTATAAAAAGCATTTGAAAAGTTGTATTTTTACGTTTTCTAACTTTTTACAAAACCATGAATTAAGAAATACTGCTGTTTTATTCACATAATTTGTGTCATATGATCTTACATCTCAAAACTCCTGCTGTAGTATGAATGTAGTACAAATTGTGTAATTGATTTATTTAGCCAAAATGTATTAATTCTGAAAATACCATTATGCACGTTTTTTCTGGCGTCATTGAAGGGTTTTTAGTTACAAAATGGCCATTGTAGGCCTTGTTAGTCAAAATGGCTGCATCCCTGGTTATGAACCACTGCATCATCGTAACATTGAATGGTTGTTTAATAGTTTTTGGACATGGGCCAATGCTCAGACTTTATCTGGTAATGTACCTTGCAATGCCAGACAAAGCTTGTGTTAGAAAACAAGCCCAGGAGAAACTACACACAAGACAGAAGGGATTCAAAAAATTTGTGAAACGATTTTATCAAGTCCCACAAACTCATTTGTCCTGCTAGTTCTAAACTTAATTTTACACTAACAAAATTTTGAGGTGGGTATGGAAACACTTGCAATTCTGGAAACACATCTTTCAGATGGTGCAGGTGTTAAAACCTTTTGACAGTGTCTAGCAGGAATTTCCTAACTGGAAAGTTTTATGCTAAGGCTATGTAAAACTTGCACGATTTTTGTTTCGGAATACACTTGTTACAGCTTAACAAACCAATTACAAAATTTGTACCATACTTTTTTTTCCCATTTTTTTATGAAACACTCTATACTTAAATAGATTATTAAATTTCAAAAGCTGTGCAATGAATTGTAACACTATGCAGTGGTTACATCAGATTTGATTTTTATCTGGTTCATGCTTCAAAATAAAATCTGATTGAAAATACTGCTCAAACTATATTTAATAAGATTGCTCAATTATTTATTTTCACATTCCTTTGTTGCTAATTTTTTTACCATATTCCATTTGAAATGGCAAACAAGTTTTATAAAAATGAAAATACTGTGGACTTCTATTTAACGAACCGTTATTTTACCAATGTCTTCATTTTATAAATTTCCCCTAGGAAGTGAGAATATTTTAAGAATTTCCTGACAGAAGTGCTTTCTGTGTATAATGAACATTTTTCATGTAACGTTTTTTTTTTGCTTTCTCTTTCATATACAGTAGATGCCGGCTAGTTGTTGAATCAGTGGTTAATTAAATCAACCGCTTTAATGAAGCAAATTGTCAAGAACAGAACAAAATCCATTTGTATTATTTAGCCTCTATATTGAATCAGCCACTTTATGGAATAAAAACTATTAAGAACGAACGTGGTTCATATAAGTGGCGGCCACTGTATTTTTTTTAAAAATGTCTTTTAGGACAGGACATGAAATAAAATAAGATTTTCTGAGAAAGTACCCGAGAAACTGTGAACTGTAGTGCTATTTTTTGAATTTCATCATTAGATTTTTTTTTAAACTGAAGAACTGCAATTAATAGATATACAGTGAAAAACGTTAATTTGAAACTGAGGGGAGCAAAAAATTTTTTTGTGTTTAAAGAATTGTGTTAAAGTGCATGGTATACTGCCCAGTTTGTTGTGTCATTTTGTATTAACCTTTTATTTTTTTATGTTAAAGGAATTCCCCAGTTTATAAATGCAGAAATTTCAAATAATACAAATAAATAAAATGTAAATGTATTTTTCAAATTTTCATTTTAAGAAACATTTTTCGTTAAATAGAGGTCCAAAGTGTGTGCATATGTATAAATGCTTTATGCTGTTGTAATGGGTACATAAAATCTTTCAATTACTGAACTCAAAGATTAATTCTTAATAAATAAAAACTGTGACGGCTTTTTACTAATAATGCATTAAGTTTTACGAGAGATTTTAATGTATCCTTACACTGTTTCATCATAAAATATAATTTTAGATGCTTAAATCTATGTGATATTGAGTAATTTGTTTAGTTTCTTTTTAATGCGTTAGTGTAATTTCGATGACGTTTTCAATGTACTGCATAAATGATAATATTTTCCCTTTGCAATTATTTAAATGTTGTGGAAAATCTTGATCACGTTTTCTGCATTTATTGCATGTGTTCAGTTTTCTGTTGTTTTCTCTTCTTTTAAATTTTTTTCTTTCCCTTTCTTTTAATATCTTTTCTAAATTTTTGAATAGTGTTTGTTAGTTATTCACTATTGGTAAAAGATTTCACTGTCTTCATTTTTTAAAACTTACATGACATATTATGTTTAGTTTGCAAGCTTTAACTTTTTCTGTGTTTAGAAATAAAAAACGAAGGCAGTGTTCATGGTATTATAGTGAAAATGAGCTTACTCCTGTGACTTTTATACCTTTTTGAGTCTGTGATATCCTTTTAATTTATTCACAAAAGCTTTATTTTAATGCTGTTCTGTATTTGGTTCTTTATCTACTTAATATTTTGTTGCTTTTTATCAAAACTTTTATTTGTTGTTGAATCCTTATATGCATATGTTTTAAAGTCACATTTTGATTTCATTTCACAAACAAATTCTTGATAACAAATAAATGATCAAACTTACGAATTAGAGAATTTTAGCATTTGTTTTTTCATCAACATAAACTGATTTAGTCAAAGTAAAGAATAATTCTTTAGTTCTAATTCATGCGTTCGTTCTCAAAATTAGAATAATACGCTCACATGCTGTTTAATATAGGCTCATGATTCTGTAAAGTTTAAAACATGGAATATTACCAACTTTCCAGAAGACTTCTGTTTAAATTATCCTTTCAAAAACTATTTTTTGTTTCATTCATGTATATATATATTTTAATGTGACATTTAACTTGATTATTTTTAATTGATGAATTTTAAAAGCGCCTATTCCAAGAAAAAATTGAAAATAAGCATTTCTCTTAATTGTCTGCAGTCACAAAAAGTGAATTATGCACTTGCATTATTATTTTGACATTTTATAATAACAATGACGAAAATTTAAGTGATTAACTATATTTTTAGAATGAATCAAGTCCTAAATTATGTATGCAGTCGAATAAATAAGTTTAAAATGTTTTACTTAATTTTTGTATTCGTTTTTTACTTGTGACTGTAATATCCGTCTATTTAATCAAATAAAAAGTGCATATTCAATGATAAATGTTCTTACTGTACTTTTTTTTTTTTTTTGTATCAATTTTCACAGAAACATCCTTAGTTCCTCTTTATATTTCAGTACGGAAAACTGAAAATTAAAACTTTTTTTGCCACACAATACCTAAGTAATAAAGTATCTTTTTCCTTATTTAGACACTACCTAACTCTGATTTGAAATACATCTGTCAAAAAATATTCCTTTTAGTTTAAGAATGCTCAAAGTAAATACAATTCATTTTGTGTATTCTTTAAGTTCAACTGGATTTTTTATGATTTTTTTCCCCCTCACATGCAAAAATAGTTAGGTATTATACATATAGTTTTCAATTGGCATGTAAATGAATAATCCTGGACGTTTTTAAAAGAGTACACATAATAAAACATTTTCCTGACAAATGAAAATGTTGTTCAAAAAGTATATTCATGTGGTTTATTTTTGTATATTATTAAACATATCACAAGATCATTCACTGTATTATTCTGTATACTATTCCATTATGGAAAATTTTACTTTGTAACCTCCTATTTCACCGTATAACTTATTTTTACTCATATTCATAATAATATTTGTAAGAAGTGTCATTTTATAAAGACTAGAAATGTAAGTGAAGATTGTTAAGCATGTTGACTTTTATGTTTATATTTTCGTATGTTGGACTAATGTATTTTTCATTATATTAAGCTTATGTACTTAATTTTTCTTTTCTTTCTTTTTTTTTCTTTTTTGATGTAGTATTTGTTAGTATTATTTTTATTAAAATTTTCAATTATTTCAACACTTAAGTTTCTAAATTTGAGCACTACAACAGCCAATAATTTTTTAATAATTAATGATTATCTATTCTTATTAGCTATGTCTATTTGAAAAGTTGTCAACATATGTGTACTTTTGAATGAATGTTAGGAACAAGTGCACTCTATGACAAAACTAGTATGTTGTGGCCATCACGAAACTTTCTTCTATATTTTCCTTTTTTTTCTGATCCCCCCCCCCCTCAATGCTTGACAAGGAAGCAATATTTCCAACAAAAACAAAATTACACGTGCAAAAACTTGACGACCATCCGAATGTCTGAATTATTGCAAAAGCGAAGCAAAGAGAGAAAATTGAAAGTTATTTTAAAAGCCTTGCTTGAATTAATTACAAATATTTTATTTGTTAACAAACGCAAGAAGGCAACAGTTAAAAATTTTAAATCATCGCGATTTTCTGGTTATTTTTCAACAGTTAAAATCACACGAAATACGCAGACGACAGTCTATTACAATTTATCTTTCTTATTGTTGCATTTATAAAGCTGTTTTTATTCACATAAAAAAAGCCCTCCATGGAGCAATTGGCGCCAAAATTGAACCAACGCCTGTTTACATATGGATTTACATTTATTCCAAATTTCATCCAGAAGGTAGCATTACTTCTTGAGATACGGAACTCACAATCAAAAAAAAAGAACGTTCGATTGCACCACCCCGTTTTTAGCTATTGACACCAAAATAGATTCAGCACTTATACCTTCTAGTTGCTACTTGTCGATAAATTTTTCTTTGATTCCGTTCATTATTTCTTGAGATACAGAAGTCACAATTGATGACAAAAAACGTTCTATAGCTCAACCCCCGTTTGGGTTATTGACACTAAAATTGAATCAGCACATGTTCCTGTTAATGGCAACATATGGACCAAATTTTGTTTGATTCTGCCAGTTACTTCCTGAGGAATAGCAAGCACGCATAACTCAAAAAATGTCCCATTGCTCCACCCCCCTTGGAGGAATTTGTGCCAAAAACCAATGAGCACAAGATCACATAGGGGCACATATGTGTACCAAATTTCGTTTGATTTCATGCGGTAGTTTTTGCTGTAGAGTGGCCACAAAAAACTGGTCACACACAGACGTGACACACACACAGACAGACAGACATTTTCTAAAAATTAGTCGAAATGGACTCAGCACACCTCAAAACGTTCGAATCCGTCAAAATTCGAAATTCGAAAATTTGCACGAATCCAATACTTTTTTCTATATATTAAATATAGAAGAAAGTAAAAATTGGCGCACCAAAAGGAGTTGTCAAAATGAAACAAAATGTTGTATAAAAAAAAGTAAAATTGATATAAAAAGGGATTACGAAATGAAAGCAAAATGATCATTTTAGAAAACATTTCAAGTGAATGGAGGTTTAAGTACCCTGTTGCGTCACCTCTAGCATGAATGCATGAAGCGATACTGATGACGATTGAGACATAACTGTCTTGAATGATGTCCTACATCATCTCTTTCCACATTTATTGTAAAATGCACCCCTAATTCAATCTAATTCGTAGGTCATCCAACCTACCATCCAAAGTGACCCCAGATATGCTCGATCTGTGAAAAATCACTAGAACAGGCAAGCCAAAGAAGTGATAATGTGGAAGAAAAAGTCCTCTAATTTCCGTGCTGTGTATGACCAAGCATTGTCTTGTTAAAAAATGGCTTCTGGGATCAATTCATGCACACACAGATAAATCCATTTGCATGTGTATATATGCATATGCGAGAGTGTATGCATTCAGTATTTATTAATTTAACCTTCTTGAAAATGAATTCACGTTTTTTTTTTGTATTGTTTGGTGTCACAATAATGAGATTCGACTGAATGTATATCGGGATGAATTTGTGCCAGAATGCACCAAAAAATCATTCCAGTATCGTTTTTCTAGCAAAACAAATTCTCCATTCATATAAAATTGCTCACAACAGGATTCAACTACAGTCAACTCTCACTAACTTAAAATTGAAGGGAAGACATGAAGACATAAAAAATTCAAGTTATCGAAAATCTTACAAAAAATCTTTTCATTTAATATAAGTACTATATAAATTATATACCTCATTAACAAAAGCAAACACAAAATAAGAACTAAGCATACTTTATTTAAAATATCTGTCAAGAAGAGTTTGATGGGTACTCTTTTTTCTTTCTGCCTCAATTATATTTTCCAGATGGGAAATAGCATTGAATGTCTTTGAGTCCATATCAGGTCTCGATTCAATGAACGCCTGCATCACATGCTTGGCTCTTTTTGCTTCATTAAAGGTGATCTTTTTGGATGGATAAGTTCTTCACTTTCATCATCTTCCTCTCCTGAGAGTGGTCTAAACTCATGAACTATATCTTTATCCGATACATTTCCACACACTTGAACATCATCATCTATGTTGACAAAGTCTCAAAATGTTGTTACATGATCTAGTTGCAGATCTTTCGACACTGAACTCCATTCTTCATCAACTGTTTCCTCAATTTCCTTTTCTTTTTCTTCCTATTCTAGGTGGATTTCATCAACAGATGCTTTATGGAAACCTGCCTTTCTAAAGCATTTTGTTATTGTTCTTTTTTGAACAAAATTTTAGGCTTTATCAACCACTCTCATTGCCTGCAACCCATTTACAGAAGGGTTGTTTCCTTCGTCAATCTCAGCAACGCATTTTTTTACAACTTGATGACGATATTTCCGTTTGAAATTTTTGATTATTCCTTGATCTAACGGCTGTAGTTTTGAAATGGTATTGGGCGAAAGGAACTGTAGTTTTACAGATTTTAATTTCGTCGTAATTGAGCTTGGATGGGCTGTACCGTTGTCAACAAATAGGACAATCTTGCGCTTTTGACTAGACATTTTGGGGTCTAAATTTTTCAGCCATTTTTCAAACAATTTGTCTGTCATCCATGATTTTGTGTTAGCTTCATAATCTCTAGGAAGTGATTTAACTCCATCGAAACATTTTGTCTTTTCTGATTTTCCTATCATTACTGGCTTTATTTTTTCTGATCCATCCATGTTGGTGCACAGTAATAAAGTTATTCTTTCCGCCATGGCAAGCTTCACCTTTTACAGCCATTGTTTTTTCATTAAGACTTTTAAAAAATAGATCCATTTCATCGGCATTGGATATATCTTTGTCGTCATACTCTTTTAGAACTGAAGACAGTGATCCCTTCCATTCTTCCCAGACTTCTTGACTTACACTGCCACTTTCTCCACAGATTTTGTAAAAAGTGATGTTGTTCCTTTTCTTGAAATTTTCAAATTAACCACTGCTTGCTTTGAAATCTGTAAAGCCGACTTGCTTCCCAAAGTCCTCCGCTTTTTCTCGCAATGTGTTTCCACCGAGTGGAATGTTCTGGGTCCGGCACTGGGTAATCCATTTTATGAAGAATTTTTCTACTTCCTGATATTCCGCAATCTTCATTTTTTCCCGATCCTCTTGAGTATTATCAAAGTTTTTAAGAATAGTCTCTTTATTTTTTGATAATGATTGTCAGTGTGCTGTTTGGAGTGCCAAATTCCTTCGCAATATCAATCTTTTTCTTTCTGTCTTTTTCAACCTCATCAATCACCTTTTTTTTTCTCTGCAGTATAAAGTGTAGTGCTTTTTTTTTTTTTTTTTTTTGTATCCACAATTCGATGAAATATAAACCTGAGCTTCTTTGCAGCACTAATAAGTAAAGTAGGAAGATGAAAACACGAACAAGAAAGGGTTTGTGTTCAGGGAACTGATCACTCCGGTTGAGAGAATGTTTATGCTAGAAACTCAACCATTGTTGGCTGCTGACAGAAAACAGCAGCTGAAACACGTCTCTTCTCCCACATACCTGTGGTGAACACAACTGTGAAGATCACAAACAAAAGAGAGAGCCCAAGGACATGTTTTTCTTCTCAAGAGCACGTAAATGGGGGAACTAATAAAGTAAAAGGCATAGAAGTTAAAAAATTTGAAGTTTTGAAATTTTTTTGAGTAAATGGGAAAAAAATTCGAGTTATCGAGAAGAAGGGGGAAATAATTTGAGTTAAAGGAATAAAATTTCATTTAAAATGCAATAAAGATGCAGGGAAATACTTTTTTTTTTTGAGATATCGAAAAAATCGAGTTGTTGAAGTTCGAGTTCTCCCGAGTTGACTGTATTTCTCATTGGTGTCCAAAATTTAAATTCACCTCTGATAAATTTAAATATGTATATGCAGGGTGTTCGGTTTTAACCTGCAAGTCCTTTATTTTCGCAACCGTTAGTCCTAGATGTATACAGTAGACCCTCGTTTTAGGCGGGGGCTACGTTTCGCTGAAATGACGCGTAAATTGAGTCCTAATAGTAGTGTTAAAATAGGGGTTCGGTTTTGTAGATAAAAAAAAACTTATTCTTGTGATGACTGATTGTATAACAAGTTTAATGTGTACTTATATCAATTTTTATGCATAACATGCATAAAGAAAACATAAACTAATTTCGTGTTCTGTTTATAAAGAGGAGCTGGCAATGATAGTTTTTTGGCAGTCATTAAGAATTTTTCTCTGTAATTCTTTGCAGAGCATTAACACATCCATGACCTCTTGCATCATTTCCATGATAGAATCTTCCTTCACTAGCAAATCAGAAAGATCATTTCCATTGTCTAGGAATGGCTCAAAATTTTCAATGTGATTGTTTTTGGTTGTGTGTCACTGATGTCGGTATTCTCATTGGTTTTGGCCTCCTTTGTCACTCCTAAAAACTCTTCTTCCAGTGCGTTCTGAACTCTGTGAGTTTAGTAACTTTACTTCTGGAAAGAGCTTTGGAACTAATCGCATAAAATGCCTCCAGTGGCCCAAGTTCAATTATTAGCACGCCAAATAAATGCAGTTTATTATGTGTAATCTGCAATCTTTAGGAGTTTAGATTTTGAAAGAGGTGAAAATTTTATCTGTTTGTAGGGCCGCATCCGCGTAAAACCGAAACTCATCCACACAAAATAAAATACAGGTGTCAAATCTTAAACCACATATAATCGAAACTGCGTAAAATAAATCCGCTTAAAACGAGGATCTACTTATTTTTAATTGCAAAAATGTTCAAAAGCTGATGCAGAGTTAAGATATTGAAAGTTTGAAGTAAAAATAAAAATAAGTCAAAAAATACAAAATTTAACTTTTCATATGGGCCCCATGTCCCCTAACTTATGTTTAGGGAAATAATCTTCATTAAAAAATAATTTCAACACAAAAAGTTTGAAATTAGTACGACCGATATTCAGCAAGATTTGAAACGCAGCGTTGTGTGACTTACACCACTTTACCCTCTCCGTCAACAACACCTTTTGGGGGGAAATATAGCAGTTATCAAGTGTTTAAAATTATATGTGTGCAGAGTGTGGTTTTTGAAATTGTTCGAGGCTTTGTAGTGTGTTTTTGCATATCATGGCATAATATTTGCATTAATTTTTGAATGGCAATGAAAAATATAAATACATTGTTTTTCTTACTTTGACGACCTGTCATTCTTCTGAAAGGGTGATACGTTCGAATCTCATCTTCTGTATGGTCCCTTAAAACTTTGAACTGTAATATCTCCTTGAGTTTTGGTCGCACAAACGCCAAGTTTTTTTTGTGTCAGTAATAGTTTTCAATGGAGATTATTTCTCTAAATATTAGTTAGAGGACCTGGAGCCCATATAAAAAGTTAAATTTTGTATTTTTTGACTCATTTTATTTTCACTTCAAACTTTCACTATCTTAAGTCTGTATCTGATTTTGAGCATTTTTATAATTGAAAGTACTCATCTAGGACTAACGGCTGCAAAAATAAAGGTATTGAAGGTTAAAAAGGAACACACTTTATAATTAAGGTGGTTGATTTCTTTAAGTCAGAAAGAACTCAATATTTTATATTGAAAATATTATGGCACAAGGCACAAGCATTGAAATTTTGTGTGTCATAAAACAAAAAAAAAAGTTTCAGATATGTATGATTTAAAGAAATGAATTTTCAGTTATGTGCAGAAAAAATTAACTGTAAAATCAGCATTATTTAAAAACCAAATATGTTGTATGACATTGATTTTATCATTAATACCATTAATATATGATTTTATTGGTTGTTGTAGTGTTTGGTAAATGAATTGTAAGATTTTTTTTATGTAGAATGGCTATGAATGTTATGTCATTCAAAGATGACTGAACATTGTGCTCAACTATTAAAAGCTTTTAAGTTTTATATGGGATGTATTTTTAAAAATGGATTCTATGCAAATATAAAATAAATTCTGAAAGTTTAAAGTTTGAAAAATAGCGTTCATACTATCAGGGGCGGCAAATAGGGGGATCAAGAGGGGGCGGTCGCACCCCCAAATGTTTTGATCTGAATGATAGAAAATGGGTGAATTCAATTTATGTAAGTCGGAATTCAATGTTCATTTAAAAAAAATCTCGCTGGTTCCAGGTAGCAATTTGATGAAACTCGACACATTCCCAGACTATAAAAAGTGGTTTTCGTTATTTGGATGATGACTTAGAAATTCTTGAAGTATTTTTCGGCCTTTTCAGAACATAGAAAACTGATAGAGAACCATGGGTAATTTTAACTAAAGAAGACATTTCTTCATATAGGCTAAATATTTCATTCTTGTGTGCCCAGTGCAACGATGGTATGTCCAATATGAGAGGCTCGTGCAAAGTGGTGTGGCTGCATGGTTTTCACAAGAAAATTCCTTGATATTTTACATTCACTTTTACGCTCATTTTTTAAGTGTATATTTATTTAATGAGTGTTCATCGCTTTCTTCTGCTAGAAACACGTTTCAACTGCTCAATTCATTATAATGCTTTCATAGAAACTTCTTAAAAATATATGTGATTATTGAATTTAAAAAAAAACCTATCAGCAAATACCTTTTATAGGGATCTATAATTATGCAATCTCTGAGTGGCACAAGATGTTCTTCAAGAGTTAAAACCATAAAAACATTTCTCTATAACTTCAAAACAGTGATTTGACGACTGGAAGAATTATTGCAAAAGGATTCTTTCAATGGTATCACAATCTTTTCTATTTAGTTGTGCTGGCAAAGCAGCACAACACTGGGCATTGATAGATTAGTAACACGATTCCCTGCTCTTCTGAATTCCAAAAATCATGCATTAAAACTTTTCCGAAAGGTATAAAAACTTTAGTATCGAGATGTTTTGTGTGATAACTTATTAGAAAGTGAATCAATATTTTAATTGTTTCTAAACACTAATTTTTATTCATATTAAACCGATTTTATGACCACTTCCTGTTAGCTTATGTGTGTTTGGTACCGCACTGTGGTAATAAGCATTTAAGAAACTCGACCCCCCAAATGAAAAGCTGAAATGCCGCCCCTGCATACTATAGTAAATATCAGGGAATATTTATATAATAGATTTCAATAGCTTTGAAAAGTGTCAAGTGTTTTTTTATGTTTTCTCTTATGTAGATTGCATGACAACATAATCTTAATGCATGCTGAAATCTGTTAAAGAGTATATGTTATGTAATTGGATAGAAATGAATATAGCTTAAACTATGTATGACAAATAAAACAAATGCAATGCAAATTGTTTGTTGCTTTTTTCTTTTGAAGGTTTGAAATAGACCTCTCAATTTTTTCTAG
The DNA here is from genome assembly GCF_026930045.1 of Uloborus diversus. Classification (NCBI taxonomy): domain Eukaryota; kingdom Metazoa; phylum Arthropoda; class Arachnida; order Araneae; family Uloboridae; genus Uloborus; species Uloborus diversus. Next base: position 96,043 of record NW_026558601.1, read on the forward strand.
GTACTTATATCAGGAGAGAAAGAGAGTCCTCCCCCCCCCCCAGCTTTTATTTGAATCGGGAAGGGAGGGGAGTCAATATTAGCATATGAGCATACAAATCAGGAGGATTGCATATTGCATTTAAAACGTCGAAAGAGAATTAACAATATGAACCAATAGCCATAAGCAGTGCTAGATCCAGCCAGTGTGCACGTACTCCTTTCCCGTCATAACTTTATGCAGTCATAATCATACTCGAGCAAAAAATCCCAAACATTGTTGGTGTCCAATAAATCTGTTTTTTTTTTTTTTTTTTTTTGACATTTAAAACTAATTACACTGTTTAGGAATAGGATATGAGAATGCAACTTCCTGGTATTTATACTCATTGTGGCTAACCATAGGTAGAACTTAGAAGAGTACAGTGCTCCTCCTAAATACAAAAATGGGAGACATTTTACTGGTATAAAAATAATATACAAAGCATAAGAAAATATGGAAAGCTTTTATTTATTCCATGAGAAGTGATAGCCAGTGCTGGGTTAAAGCTTCCAGTTCCATGGGCGGATCCAGGGAAGGGGCCATGCCCCCCCCCCCCCAAGAAAATCTGCTCGTAGTTAAAATCCCATTTTTTTTAACAAAAATGCAAAAAATTTCCCTTATAACAGGCGTGCCCAACCCCCCACCCCCAAAGTAAGAGCCCCCTTTAAAATGAAAAAGATATCCCTTAAAACAACCCCTCTAAAAATTTTAATGGTGCAGTATGCATCATGACCCCTTGGTGGGCACCCCTGGCTAATAATGCATACCAAGTCTAACAATAAGGAAAACAATGAGAGGGGGGCCTTGGCCACCTTGACAAAGTTTCAAAAATAGTTAAAAACCTTTTTTTGGCCTAAATATAAAAAATCATTGTTATTCCTCGAAGTCCTAACAAGAATATAAAAACAACGCCAGGAAGCCATGAAACCACACTGAGGAAGTTTTGAGTATACTTTTTTAAACCTTTTTTCCTAGTTTAAATTGAAAAAAAAAAAAAGTATCATTGTAATTCATGTTAAGTCTAACAAGAATGGAAACAATGCCAGGGGAGGGCATGGCCAGGCCACCCCACGAAAATTTCAAACATATCAAGTGTATACCAAATATTTGGGTTCATTTAGCATAATGGGCTCGTCTTGTTAGATGTGTTTACTTCCCCCGTGGGGGAAAGTAATGGGATATGTTTTAGTAAGTGTTCGAAAAATTTATGATCGCCGTGTCTCCCACAAAACGAGCAAGAATAGCTGGATGGTTTCCGTTCCCTTTGGAAGGTACACATATTTTTTACTGTTTAGGCAAATAAAATATAACCATGATTTTGAAATCTAGAGAAAATTTCTGTCTAGTTTCATATGTAATTCGAAATAAAGATGTGGTATTTTGAGAAATAGATGTAGCAAACGCGTTCTTCCCAAGTCTTTGCCATCCACCGAAATTTTTGTCCTCTGTTTTTCGCACCAGCAGCGCGCTCGTACTCGTACCCCAAGTTTTACGTGACTCCACAAAACGGAGTCTACGGCCTAATATCATTGAAAGATTAAATTCCTGGAGCTTCAATTTCGAAAAATTGCTGGTCCTCTAAAAGTTACTCATGAATCATCGATTGCCTACATTTGCATTTTGAAAAAATTTTGGGAGTGGACCTCATCAGAATCTCATCAACCCCTAACTTTAGCAAAGATAGTCTAGAATGCGTTTTTAAGTCTATAAATTAGTAATAAGATTCCCTGGGATGAGCATTTTAATCTCTCCTCCCCTTAACATCACCAAAAATTGTCTAAAACATCTTTTTTTTTTAGAGCTACAATTTTGGGGGGAGCGCTCCAAACTTCTCTTTTACTATTACCAAAGATAAATAGAATGCATCTTTAAGACTGCAAATTAGAAAAAATTTTTGGTGCGGGCTCTCGAATTTCTCCTCCACGTAACATCGCGAAAAGATCGTATTAAACTATGTTTTTGGCTCTACAATTGCAAAAGAAAAAAATCCGCCAGAGAATCCTCGAACCCCCCTCTTCTTAACATTTGGAGATAATGTTTGCGTTTTTAAGGTTTCAATTTCGAAAAATGGGTGGAGGGGGAGGGGGTCGCGGTCTCACCCGAGCTTTTAATATTACGAAAGACAGTTAAAATGCATTTCTAAGATTACAAATCAGAAAATCTCTAACCTCATCAAATATCGTCTAAAACCGCATTCTTATAGCTGCAATTTCGAAAAATAGACGGGAGCGCTACCTATCCTTTTCTCCTCTAATATGACACTTTTTTGGCTTTGGGACTGTGTCCATAAAAGATGTCACTTATTAATATTTTTGACCCTCTTTCCCTTATGTCACACTATTTTACACCCACATACACTGGTGTGTGCAAAAATTAAGGACAAGACGGTTTTTTCAATATAACTTTGTACAAAAGCTTTCCAAATCAACACATTTAATACCGTAAAATCCCCAATACGTAAGGACATGTGTAATGTAAGCAACACTTACTAAAAGAGAAATTAGAGGGATAAAAAGAAGCTTTATTGAAAAAGTAGCATGGAGCGCAATGCGACTGAAGGCCGAAACATCCCTGTGATGGGTGTCCAGCAAGAAACATCCGGTCTTTAGTAGGGGATATGATCTCCCCCGACTAATAGGCAGGTTTCACAGCGTCTGCCCATGCTCATGCTGAGAATGAGGGTGTCAGTGAGTTGTTCAGGCATTGCTGCCCATTCGTCTTGCAGCGCCAATCGAAGCTCCCGAATCGTTACTGGTGGTAAGGTATGAGCTGCCAAGCGTCTGCCTAGAAAATCCCATACATGCTCGATGGGATTGAGATCCGGAGATCGTGCCGGCCAATCCATACGTTCAATATCCTCACTCTCTAACAGCTGTTCAGCAGCTACTGTGCGATGACATGGTGCATTGTCGTCCATGAAAAGGAACTGCGGACCCATAGCGCCTCTAAAAAGACGCACATATGGAAGAAGAATCGTTACAATAACGTGTCCCGTTGACTGAACCTGCGTCGAAGATGTGAAGGTCTGTACGACTACCAAGCATGATGCCTCCCCAAACGAGAACACCGCGACCTCTTCTGGCCTGTAAGACAATATACCGGTCATCTGCGGGTGTGGTTCCTCGTGGACGACCAACTGAACCCCCGGATAGCTGTTCCTGAAGTTTGAAATTGTCTCCAAAGTCGTGAAACGATGCTGTGAGCAATTCCGAACTCTGCAGCCACACTTGTCACACTGCAGCCTTCCTCCAACTTCCCAATGATTCGACCTCGGGTAAAAGCATCCAGATGTCGTCTAACAGATTGATTATTCGCCATTTCTCGCTGAGGCAGCAACTCGGTGTGATTTTAACTGCTATACGGCGTGCAATCTCTTTGCCAGAAATACTGATCTTACACCGACAACATGCTTTATACTACTCAGACACTCTCCCATTACGTCTGCCTGCATATCTGCGCATGTGCTACCGTACATCACCTTACTTAATCTCCTGATTGGTCTTTTTGTCCGCTCTGCCTCTTCGTTCAACTGATATGCTAATTTTTCGACTTCGTCCTTAATTTTTGCACACCAGTGTATACACTGCTTGACATTGAAGATACAACACCAAGAAGGAGTGGTCAGAAAGTGATGAAATTTGGAAAAAATACGGAGGCAGCAAGGAATCATAAATGATCTTAATTTCAAAATGATATATAGGCAGAATACAGAGCGAGAACGACGTCAGCTCAGTAGGATGTAGGACCACCGCGCACAGCGATACACGAAGAAACACGTCTGTAGTCCATATTTAGCGAGAGCTGATAGTGGACGTAAACAAAGCAACGTGACAATTGGCGTTACCGCTGTCTGCTTGGCGCTGGGACGATTGAAAACAGCGCCAATCAGATAAGCGAAATGTCCGCGCTTTCAATGCGAACAGCATTGGCAATCGGGCAAGTAAGTCATGAAAGTAGTAACCCTCTTTGTTTACTTCCTCTATCAGCTCTCGCTGAATTGAGTATAGGCATAGAGTCAATAATAAGGGTGCGGATGGTGTTTAGAGGGCTGGCTCTCCATTCACTTTCAACCATTTGCCACAGTTCGTCTTCTGAACGAGGCAGGGACAGAGTCTGCAAACGGCGTCCAATCATGGGCGTCGCGGCCGGGGGGTCCGAGAGGTCCGGACCCCCTCAATAATTGAGAGTCAGACCCCCATAAAAATTTGTATTTGTTAAGATAAAATCCATTATTTGGAACTTATTACTGTTTTAATTCCAAAAAAGGACGATAATGCACAGTTACATAACACATAATTTATTCTGTGAAATACAGTTGTGAAATGTTAAATTATTAGATAATTGAGTCGAAATGAACTTTGCTTACACAAAAGGAAAGCAACTGTCTGCAATGAAAGCTTAGAAGCAAAGAATAAGCGTTGCTAATTTTAAGGTGCCTAAACTACTTCACAGCAAGTCCGTAATTTGGAATTTTCACGGAGGGGCGGGGGAGGGGAGCAAAGGATAGATACTCAATGCATATTTTTTTCAAAAAAAAAATATGTCGAAGCTAGAAGACAGGTTTAAAAAGGAACAAGTAGATGACAAACGAGCAAATACAATAAAAGTAAAAAAAAGAAAAAGTATTTCTTTTTTTTTTCTAAATGTATTAATATATATTATATTTATTATACTTAATATATTAATATATATATTATATATATAATAATATATATTATACTTAAAATATAATTTAGGAGCATCGAGATTCTGTCTTATTACATTTACCTCGCCTGGGCGACCGAAGCATGTTTTAAATAGGAAAAACAAAAGCTGAAATACTGCGAGAAAGATTTAAAATATTGTAATGAAATAATCACAACAAAAATTCTAAGTACTTGAATGTTCGAAAAAAAGGTAAAACAAAAAATTTTATTAAGATAATCAGGAGGCATGATATTTATAATAAAGTGAAAAAATTTTGACCTAATGTATAAGTGTTAACAAAGGCGTACCTAGCATGGGTGACAATCGGGGCGGTAATTTGTGGTGCGTACCTCCCCTTCCCCCCACAAACTTAAAAAAAAAACTTTAAATAGTCTATGTAAAAAAAGAAAACATGAAATTCATACGATAGGCCGTCGAAAGGTCAAAAAAGTAAAGGTGTGTATGAAATTGGTGGCCTTTTAATTATGTCAAACATATCTCAAACACAAGTAAAGATAATGGGACTTTTTTTTTTGCAGGAACTCACAACTAGGCTTAAGTATTGACAACATGAACCTAATCCTGAGAATAGTGTTCACTCCATGATGAAGTGAAGGAAAAGGAGGAGGGGGCGGTCAGGGGCGTAGCTAGACCCGACTTTCGGGGGGGTTTCTTCTTTTACATATATCTTAATATATAACTAGTATGTTGTGGCCATTACGAAACTTTCTTCTATATTTTTCTTTTTTTTTCTGATCCCTCCCCATGCTTGACGAGGAAGCAATATTCCCAACAAAAACGAAATTACACATGCAAAAACTTGACGACCATCCCAATGTCTGAATTATTGCAAAAGCAAAGCAAAGAGCGAAAATTGAAAGTTATTTCAAAAGCCTTGCTTGAATTAATTACAAATATTTTATTTGTTAACAAACATAAGATGGCAACAGTTAAAAATTTTAAATCATTGAGATAATATTTCCGATCATTTCCATACAATTAAAATCACGAGAAATACGCAGACGACAATCTATTACGATTTATCTTTCTTATTGTTGCATTAATAAAGCTATTTTTATTCGCAAAAAAGAAAAAAAAAAAAAAAAATCAACACCTCTTGGAGCGATTGGCGTCAAAATTGAACCAAAGCCTGTTTACGTATGGATTCACATATATTCCAAATTTCAACCAGAACGTAGCATTACTTCTTGAGATAGGGTACTCACAATGGAAAAAAAGAACGCGCGATTGCGCTACCCCCTTTTTAGCTGTTGACACCAAAATAAGATCAGCTCTTATACCCACTAAGGGCTACTTGCCGATAAATTTTTCTTTCATTCCGTTCATTATTTCTTGAGATACAGCAGTCACAATTGACGACAAAAAAACGTTCTATAGCTCAACCCCCGTTTGGGTTATTGACACCAAAATTGAATCAGCACCTGTTCCTGTTAATGGCAACATATGGACCAAATTTTGTTTGATTCCGCCAGTTACTTCCTGAGGAATAGCAAGCACGCGTAACTCAAAAAACGTCCCATTGCTCCACCCCCCTTGGAGGAATTCGCGCCAAAAACCAATGGGCACAAGTTCACATACGGGCACATATGTGTACCAAATTTCGTTCGATTTCATGCGGTAGTTTTTGCTGTAGAGCGGCCACAAAAAACTGGTCACACACAGACGTGACACACATACATACACACACACATACATACATACATACACACACACAGACAGACAGACATTTTCCAAAAATAGTCGAAATGAACTCAGCACACCTCAAAACGTTCGAATCCGTCAAAATTCGAAATTCGAAAATTTGCACGAATCCAATACTTTCTTCTATATATTAGATATAGAAGAAAGTAAAAATCAATGTCCTGAGATAACATATATACATATATATATACATATTAGAGACGTACCGAGTAGCACTTTGGCCGAGTAGCCGAGTACCGAGTACTCGGCCTTTCATTACTCGGCCGAGTACCGAGTTACCGAGTACTCGGGCTTTCACTACTCGGCCGAGTTACCAAGTACCAATTATGTTTTAAGAAGAACCACCGATACACATGTGATGAATTTTGAACTTGTTGGAATAGTTGTATAGACCTCCATGTCCATATAATAGTTTTTAAAACTAAATTCCTGCTGAAATTTAACTATGCATTATTTAAAAAAAACTAGCTGCGTGCCCGGCGTTGCACGGGCTACCTAAAAAATGTAAGAGCAGTCCAGTTGATGCTTTTGTAGTACACTGACACTAGTTTCTAACGCGTTAAGGAATAAATAAATGCGCGTAAAGCAAGGTTTGCAAAACACCAGTAAAACATATTTTTGCCAAAACACCTCATCAACGTTAATAATCGTTATCAATGATACAAGTTATGAGTACATTTTCAGTCAGCACAAAAGGGGAAAATATATGCATTATCAACTATAATCTTTACTCACGTTAAACTGAATTACATCTGATAGACTATATAGGAAATATTTATGCACAATAACAATCCGCTTTTTACATAAAATAGTCTACTACCCGGCGTTGCCCGGGTGTTTATTAATGCAACATACCACTCAGATAAATATTTGGATGGATTCTATCCACATGGTCGTACAAGAATTACATCAATCCGTTTTCCAGGTACAAACCCTCAAAGAACTCAAATAACTTGTAAATCACTCATTTACTTTACGACGTGCACGGTCCTCCTCGAAAATGAAAGTTATGTCATGTGACGCGTATTTAACAATCAGGCTTGAACAAAAAAAAAAAAAAAAACAGCAAAATTTTGCTGCGGATTACGGCAAAATAATCGAAAAGTAAACAACTTAAACACCCTGATTACAGGAAAAGCCTTAAAACAAAAGCCTAATTTTATTTCTTTATATTCGAGAAAAAAAATTGCAACAGATGTTTCTTTTCAATGATTTTCTTCACGCTGTAAATTTTAATAAAAGCGTTCATCCGGAAAGTTGAGTTGAAGCACTGAATAATAATTTGAATGGAGGAAAGCCTTCGAAAAATATGGATTTTATTTTGAAATCTAAGAGTCATAATTAAAAGTTTTTAATTGATATCTCGCTAATTATTATCGGAGAATTATGTTAAATAGCCAAACATGGAGACGGGAGGATTACGAATCCATCGATACCTGGTTCGATGGTCAGTTCACTGTCGTTCGGGAGAAGAAGCTTGGACATAGATAGATAGATAGATACTCAGATTTTATATGTATAAGATTGTTTATATATATATATATATATATATATATATATATATATATATATATATATATATATATATATATATATATATATATATATATATATATATATATATATATATATATATATATATATATATATATATTTGACAAAAATTTTACAAAAAAAATATTTTTTAAATTAAAAATTAAAAATAAATATAAAAGGTATGATTAATCAAATTGGAATTAAACAAATTGTACCAATCTATTATAGTTCTTGTCCGCCAAAAATAAATAATTTTTAAAAGCAAATAAAACAAATGTGCAGGAACGCTGCAGACAAGTGTTTCTGCGTTACAAGGAACGTCTTTTTCAGTGCATAAAATGTTAGCTAAAGACTAAAGACATTCGACAAAAGAATACGATTTTTGTCGGATGCCTTTAAACGAGCTCACATTTTGTGCATTGAAAAAGGAATTACTTGTAAGGCCAAAACACGTGTCTGCACTGCGTTTTTAACGTTGTTTTATTTCCTTTCATTTTTTAAGCAAAGGTATTTTTATATTTCTTATAACTAATTTTTGTTTGTAGCAAAAATACATTTTTAATATAAAAATTCCATATTTTCTATACTTACTTTTTTGCACAATTTTTAATAAATAAGTTTTATTAACTTTGGGGACATTAAAATAAAGATTTATTCCCTTGAAGCATTACAAACTTCATTATTCTCAAAATTTAAATTTAAATTGTAAATGATTGCAGAATATTATATGTGATTGCATTTTTTATAAATTTTAATATCTGTCTTGGACAATATTCAATTTTTTGCAACTACTCGGTATTGGCCGAGTATCTAATCAAAATTTGGCCGAGTACCGAGTACTCGGCAAATTGGCCGAGTAGGCCGAGTACCGAGTAGTTACCGAGTACTCGGTACGTCTCTAATACATATATATATATATATATATATATATATATCAACGCACAGCCGAAACCGCTGAAGCTTCAGACTTGAAATTTTACAGGCATGTTCGCATGATTACGAAAGTAACCACTAAGAAAGGATTTTTTGAAATCTCAATTAGTTCAGGAGAAATTAATTAAAACCTCTTAATTTCTGCGAAATTAAAACCTATCATATTGAAATTCAAATTCCTTATTTTCGAAGGCTTTCCTCCATTCAAATCATTATTCAGTACTTCATCTCAACTTTTGGTCGATAGCGAACTATAAATTTGATATTGTTTTTGTTTCTCACGTGATTCTTCGAGGCTTTTCTCAAGTCAAATCATAATATTTCTGTCTTTTGCTTTTATTTTTTCAAAACTAGAAACGTAGTTTTTAAGAACATCATCACAGGCGGACTATCCTTTTGAAGTTAGAAGAGTGCAGTTTCCTGTTAAAGTTTGCTTTGCAATAACCATTAATAAGTCACAAGGACATACATTAAAAGTAGCAGGGATCGATTTAAGAGAAGACTTTTTTCACACGGCCAATGTTATAGCACCAGGAAAAAAAACTAAAAATGTTATATACAAAGAAGTTCTTGCTTAAACATAGGTATAACAAAATAAAATGTGGATGGTCTGTGTTTGCAAAGATAATCAATACTTTAAAAGGATCGTTAATAACAGTTAAAGATCGGTTACGGACAAGGGCATATATATAAGGAGTCCAGGGACCCCGGGATCCTCCCAAAATTAGGAAAAATTATAGGTAACTAGAGGACCCGACAGACGTTGTTCTGTTCAAACTTTGTAAATTGAAAAGTAGAAAAATTTCAATAAACTATCAAGTGTTTGAACCGTTTTGTTGAAAAAAATAAGTAAAAAGAAAAGGTTTTAAGCTGCTTGGTGTCAGAATGCGTATATTTATTACAACTTGATTTATCTAATGCCCACTGAGCAGTTGTTTTATTAACTATTTTTTCTCCCGTACTTGATGGTTTGTTCTTTCAGCCATACTCAAAGGATAAAAAGCGTCCTCAGATATTAAGTGTAAAAAACTAACTACCCATCTAAAACAAACGGGAAATCCCGTTGCAACATCCCCCATATGAAAAAGAAGAAAACAATGAAAAAGATATCGTATAAAAAATGATAAAGGTAAAAACAGTTCTCTGAATAAGCGAAAATCACTCATCCCTCCCCCACCCCTAACGATGTAAAATAAACGCTTTCTTCAACTAAAATGACTAAAAACTCTTTAAAAACGAAAAGCAACTCTTTGCAATTGGAAATAATTCGCCAAATAAACAAAATATACAATAAATTACATTAACAGTAGCTTTAAATTGTAAACAAATGATCACACAACTCTATTGTTTACAGCCAAAGTCGCCAAGCCACCACGTTACTGTAATCCAGCCGATAAGTGAGCGAAGCCAACTCCGATCGATTAGCGCTCCGATCTTTTGAACGAAAACTTTTTAAACTTCATATATTGCCTAATTTGTTCTTTCCACCAAAGATAAAGATCGTCCACTGCACTGATCTTTTGTGTACAGAACTACCCTGTTGTAATTTATCTGGACGAAAATAAAATTTGTTTCGTCTTTAAAATTCCATCATTTTATCCTTTAATAATGTACTGATTAATTAGATAATCCTTAAAGTATTTTTGACATTGGTGCCAAAACTCAGATGGATTTGAGCCGAGAAACAAATGTTGCTAAGGTACGGTACTTTCTGATCATTTGGTTAAGAAAACCTAAAGCACCGATCCGGTCACATGGTTCAACTACGACGACAGAACACACGTTTTGCGTGAACCATCCAGTACTTTACTTTAAAATATATCACGGGGACCTAAAATCGTTGCTTTTAAGAAATGGAAAGCTTTTCATTCTCTCTCTACGTTTTATCTATTCTCAATTGACATATCACAGTAGGAAATTTCATTCCAAAAAGCAGAACTGGCTTTCTTATTGTCCTTTGGCAACAGGTTAAATATTTATTTCAGTTCTCGCTCAACAATAGGTTAAAATAAATATTAATCATTTGGGAGGTATAACCATCCAATGTTCAAATTAATTAATTAATTAACAAAAACGTTTCCGATTCGATCCATCGCGCTTCGAAACCATGCTTGCACACAAAAAATTTGATCAAAATTGATCCAGCCGTTTTAAAAGCCTTATGGTGACAAACGTCCGCACAGAAGATTTTTATATATTAAAATAAGTAATTATTATTACATTGGATTTTCGAAACTAGGTGCACCAAGCACTGTTAACCCCAGCTAATTCCACTACCCGAGCAATGCCGGGTACGGGAATGCTAGTATATATATATATATATACAGGGTTCGTACGGGTCATGGAAAATCCTGGAAAGTCATGGAAAAAAATTTAGCGAATTTCAGACCTGCAAAAGTCATGGAAAATTGAAATTTTCGTTCCAAGTCATGGAAAATTATTTAAAGTCATGAAAAAAATGTCCTGGGCGAAGAGAAAGTAAACAGTTGCTAAAAGAGCATCAGAAATATTGAGTGATTTAACAATCTTACATATTAAAACTGGAAAATTGAATGATCGCAAAAACAATTCTGAATTTTGAAATCTCATTACATCCACTATTGTCTTTTTTTTTGCAATGTGATTTTACTGCTTGGACATCACTCGTTTTTGCATTTACCATTATTTTCAAGACTTTTTATATTCTGTAGTAGCGAACTTGCACATTCTTGATTTTGCCACGCCCACTAAAAAAATGCAATTCAATTGCATCCGAGTTTGTAAAAACTTTATTTCTAAATTTATCAGAGTTTATCTCAATTTGTTGAAAAGTTTTAGAAAATGTAGATCTTTATTCAGGTGATAAAACACAGAAATAGGGGAATTCTAATACTCTAAAACAGTACTGCCCAACATACGGCCCGCAGAAACTAATCCATGCGACCCACTGCTACGTTCAATGTCAGGAATCAAACCCATGTTCAGGAATTTCCGAACCTATTAATTTATATGCATTTGAAAATGTGCAAATAAGTAAAACAAGTACATTTGAATCAGAAGATTTATTCGCTACTGAATGTTTTTCTTTCTTTTTTTTAAATATAAATATTTGGTTTAGAAACATGAATTTACTGAAGAATGGCTTTTCTTTAATGAACCTAAGTACTGTCAAGCTATGTGTATGCTTTAAATGCATCTGCTGATGCTAAAAGGCAACCTTTGAAGCAAATTTATTGAAACTTAGTTTTAATGACTCATTCAATCTTTGTCCCATTCATTATCATTTTACCTGTTTATAAAGATTATTAGACATTTAAGCATCGTTATATTTCATTCACTGTAGTTTTACTAACTTTACTAAAAGTTATATGATGAAGACAAATAAGAATAGAATTTGTTTTTAAGTGTACACTGATATTTTTTCAATCTCAAGTAAGTGTTTCGATGAGGTAGAAGCATTCACGTAGAAGTTTCCTTAATGTTCATTTCCAAAAAAATTCCAGTTTGAAATTAAATAGTACTATTCTCATCATGTAACAAGGTCATGAAATTTTTTTATGAAGTCATGAAAAAGTCTTGGAAAAGTCATGGAATTTTTTCATCCGAATAGGGTATGAACCCTGTATATATATATATATATATTTAGTATTAAAGAAATGAGAGGGAGGTGTATCTTACGTACTTTGGAAAGGGGTGACCCTATTCCGATACTTGTGTCGAACAAAACAAAAGCAAGGAATTTTTTATTTTTTTAATGCTGTGGAAAATTCAATTTTTTTTTCTTTTTTCTTTAATTTAAAGTGAAATTTTTTAGCATTCTCTTGTCAAAACCAGTCTTTCCAAATCAAGGGGAAATCAAATATCTGATGAGCGTGTTCCGTTCATTTCAGCGTGACTGCTTAATTTAGAGGCTAACACACATCTACAAAAGCTGGCATCCCTGAAAGCTAATAGATACTTCCATTTCTGCCTGTAAATTGGATGTTTGACTTTCAATCTCATCGGTGGTCAGACTATAAAGACTATTTTTACTAACTTAGTTTGCACTAAAAGTATGAAATAAAATAAAAAAAGACTTCTTGAATTATAACCCACTAAAAATAAAATTGCTTTTCATATCGTTATATTTATATGTTGCTTTTTATGTATTTACATTTATGCTAAATCTAAAGCAGTTAATAAAATTTGAGTAAAAAAAGTTAGGGAAGAAATATAGGCGGTAGAAAGTTATTCGCTCAAATGCATACCATCTGTTCTCCTCTCAAGTCTTTGTTTTTAATTTTATTAGCCGCTTTAGAATTTACATAAATATCTATTTGAGAGTGCAACAGCAATTTTCGGGTTTTATAAACAGAAGTCTTTTTTTTTTCTACTTTTTAATCCGAACCAAGCTAATAGAAATAATCTAGATTCATCTCGTTTTTAAACATTTTATTCATGTAATGCTATGCAGTTTTTCTTTTGAATTAAAATAAAATTACCTTCAGAAGGGTCCGATGGGACTGATGTTGCTTTGCAGACTGTACATCGTTTTCTTCAGACGACGTTAACTTTCTCTTTTTAGAGCAATCCTTTTCGTCATTTTAATTTTTTTTGGTTGAAAAAAGCTTGTTATCGGTCTTGCTCGCTTCATTATGCAACAACTTTCACTTAGAATGTACTATTTTAAACAGACTGTACGTTTCCAAAAGAATATGCAGTAAATACTGGATGAAAAATCAATGTGATTGCAATGGATACTCTGGTTAGCAAAGGTCGTTTTGACTATGACCTATGACACACACGAGATCATACCAACAAAAACCTCTATCGTCTCGAATTTCGGTTATGCTATCATTTTCGGATTCAAAGCCCAATGATCTTTAAAGCAGCAAACAAAAACATTTTCTTCAACTCAGAAACAGAGGAATTGTCTTCAAGAGCTGAGGAGGCAGTGGAAAAAAGGGAGAAATGCGTTCCACGAATAGGCTTTCCAGGAAGATTAACTGAAGGACAGTCGTTTCGCGCACTTTCTTGGAAGAAGAGTAAAGGGGTGAAATTCACAGGTTTGAAATGTTAAGATGAACATTTCAATTTCATGTTTAAAGATCATTCAAGTTAAAAACCATTTCGCTCTGTTATCCGGATTAGTACTGTTCTTTGGTAGCTCTCTTTCTTAAAATTGTGATTCCTTAGAAAACCAAAATGATAGGAGTGAAAAGAAAGTATAAATTTTTTTCAAGTGATGAAAAAAGGAAAATTGTAGAATACTGACCAAGTTAGATTTGCTGCAATTGCTAACCTCAAGAGCATAAATAATGAATCCAAAAAAAAAAAACTAGTATGTTGTGGCCATCACGAAACTTTCTTCTATATTTTTCCTTTTTCTGACCCTTCCCCATGCTTGTCGAGGAAGCAATATTCCTAACAAAAACAAAATTACACATGCAAAAACTTGACGACCATCCCAATGTCTGAATTATTGCAAAAGCAAAGCAAAGAGCAAAAATTGAAAGTTATTTTAAAAGCCTTGCTTGAATTAATTACAAATATTTTATTTGTTAACAAACATAAGATGGCAACAGTTAAAAATTTTAAATCATTGAGATAATATTTCCGATCATTTCCATGCAATTAAAATCGCGAGAAATACGCAGACGACAATCTATTACGATTTATCTTTCTTATTGTTGCATTAATAAAGCTATTTTTATTCGCAAAAAAAAAAAAAAAAAAAAATCAACACCTCTTGGAGCGATTGGCGTCAAAATTGAACCAAAGCCTGTTTACATATGGATTCACATATATTCCAAATTTCAACCAGAACGTAGCATTACTTCTTGAGATAGGGCACTCACAATGGAAAAAAAGAACGGGCGATTGCGCTACCCCCTTTTTAGCTGTTGACACCAAAATAAAATCAGCTCTTATACCCACTAAGGACTACTTGCCGATAAATTTTTCTTTCATTCTGTTCATTATTTCTTGAGATACAGCAGTCACAATTGACGACAAAAAACGTTCTATAGCTCAACCCCCGTTTGAGTTATTGACACCAAAATTGAATCAGCACCTGTTCCTCTTAATGGCAACATATGGACCAAATTTTGTTTGATTCCGCCAATTACTTCCTGAGGAATAGCAAGCACGCGTAACTCAAAAAACGTCCCATTGCTCCACCCCCCTTGGAGGAATTCGCGCCAAAAACCAATGGGCACAAGTTCACATACGGGCACATATGTGTACCAAATTTCGTTCGATTTCATGCGGTAGTTTTTGCTGTAGAGCGGCCACAAAAAACTGGTCACACACAGACGTTACACACACACAGACAGACAGACATTTTCCAAAAATAGTCGAAATGGACTCAGCACACCTCAAAACGTTCGAATCCGTCAAAATTCGAAATTCGAAAATTTGCACGAATCCAATACTTTCTTCTATATATTAGATATAGAAGAAAGTAAAAAAAAAAATCAGGGACCAAAAAGCAATAAAAGATTTCTTCTTGAAAAAGATATGCTTAAAGTTTCTTTTACTGTCAAAATGATTCCTTAAACTCTCAATAAAGCACTAAATAATGTAATAATAAAATAAATACCTAACAAAACTAATAAAGAGGAATTTTAATCAAGAGCCCACGTTGTCTTTAGTATCGAATTCAAATTTTCACCATCATATTTCAAATTTCTATAAAAAGTCTCTTAAAGCCCCCGTATTTCAAAACGTCTTTATCTCGATTTTTTTCTTTAATGTGAAATTCGAAATATACAGATTCGACTGTATGCAATATTCCCACTGCGCGGCTCATAAAATTAAACATATTTAACAATTTGCAGAATCAATGACAAACAAAGGCTGCATATACGTGGATTTAACAAATCAATCTCATTTCTAAAGCGAAGTGTCAACTTTCACTCAATTATCAAAAAATTGTCGCAGCAGAGGAAGGCGTCCTTTTATGCTTGAGGGGTCACACATGGAGCAGATTTTCAATGGCATTGGGGGGGGGGGGGGGATGAGCGAAATGAATTTTTTGACCTTTGTTACTCAGGAAAAAGTCGTTTTGATTTTTTTTCCTTTTTCTTCTTTTTTTTTCTTTCTCTTCCCTCTTTCTCTCTCTTTTTTTTGAAACTAACGTTTCGGGGGGGGGGGGGGGGGGTTTGTCCCCCAAACCCCCCCTTTAGCTACGCCCCTGGGGGCGGTTCGGGAGTTTTCCCCCGGATTTTTTTTAAATTTGCAGTCTTAAGAATATACTTTAGCTTCATATTTTTCAAAAACTTGAAATTTTACATTTCACTTTGGGTTTCACCCTACATACGGGTGACACCCGAAGGGTACCGCCTCGTCCCGTCCTTAAAAGCAACGTCTCTGGTGTTAAGTATATTACTCCAGTTCAAAATGTTAAAAGTGCTTTTACTGAAGTCGCAGACATATTTTAAATAAATATCCGGCTGGAAATTGAAAATTTCTCTATAGAAAACCAAAGCACCCTTCAGGACCTCATAAGAGGTCGCCTAAAATTTTGTTTTGGAAACTTCCATTTTGAAAGCAAGGGAGAGTATCTAAATACTATTTCTTCCCTTAACGTCAGCAACAATAGCCTACAATTGCATATTTACAATTTCATTGTCGAAAAACTACCAGGAGAGGGCCCTCACCGTAATATTGGAAAAACGCCCACTCCCCACAATCAGAGATCGTCTTGACTTTCGTCTTCAGGGCTTCAACTGTGAAAATATTTGTATGGTCCCTGAACTTTTCTTCCTAATCAAAGAGCGTCTAAAACTTCGACATTTATACCTAAACTTTCGAAAAAAAGTTTCGGAAAGAAGTCTTGAAATTCCTTTTCCCTACACCATCGAAAGTCATCTAAATTCAACTTTTTCGGATCTTCAACTTCAAAAAACTGTTTGTTCCCAAACATGACCTACAATTGTGTTTTTAAAACTTCGATTACGGAAAAATTCCGCAGAAGGCCCCCGAATCTCTCTTCTCTCAAACATCACCAAAAATCGTCTAAAACTGAGTTTATAAAACAATAATTTCGAAAATATTCCGGAGAAGAAACCCCCCATTTCTGAGTCAAAATTATGCTTCAGTAGGTTGACTAAGCTCAAAATACACAAAAAGTGATTAAATCCTGTTCTCTTGTGTTAATACTTCATTAGAAAAAAATTGCAGAGAGGAAAATAAACAGTTATTTTTATCACACATACTGGCGAGGAAAAGTTTCTTTATTTTGTGTGTTTATGCTGATAAGGATGTTTCAGTTTTTAATATTACGTATTAAATGACAATGCTAATCCATTTTTACTATGTATACAATTTTTTATCCCCTTCTTTTTTAAACAGCTTGAAATTAGCAGTGTTAAAGTTGGTCCCCCCCAATAAATGTTATCCGACGACGCCAATGCGTCCAATCACATCCCACACATATTCGATTGGTGACAGGTCAGGAGAGTATGATGGCCAGGGAAGCATCTGTGTGCCTTGGAGAGCATGTTGGTAGATGCGAGCACTGTGTGGTCGGGCGTTATCCTGCTGAAAAATTGCATTAGGTAGCCCTTGAAGATAAGGGATTGCCACCGGCCGCAGCACATTATCCAAGTATCGTTGGGCCGTCATAGTGCCCTGAGTACAAACTAGAGGTGATATGGAATTGTACACAATCACGCCCCAAACCATTATGCCACGTTTTCGTGCGGTGGGACGTTCCACGGTTACTGCCGGATTAAATCTGTCTCCACGTCGACGTCACACACGTATGCGGCGACTATCACTGGATAAACAGAAGCGGGATTCATCTGAGAACACGACATTTCACCATTCTGTCATCCACGTCGCTCTAGTCCGGCACCAACTAAACGTTGCTGTCTATGTTGTGGGGTCAATGGCAGAGTCTTCTTAGCGGACGCCGTGATTGCTGACCACGTGCGACCAAACGACGGGAAATGGTTCTGGTTGACACGGAAACATTCAGGGTATCTTGCACCTGCTGCTGAATCGAGGAACAAGTGACTTGTGGGTCTGCTACCGCTTGTCGGTGGATGCGTCGATCCACGCATTCTGAAGTCACTCTGGCTGCCCCTGCACCCCTCAATCTTGCCACATTTCATTGTTCCAACCATTTTCGGCACAGCTGATGTACGGTGCTCGCATCCATGTGGATATCAGCTGCGATTTGACGTACGGACCAACCTCCCCTTCTCAGTCCGATCACCATACCCTCTCGTTAAATCGTCTATGTGCTGGAAGTGCCTTCATTGACGGCGGCTTGGCATTCTCTCGTGTTACACGTATCCTCCAAGGCAAAAACAAAATTTCTTCGATAATTCTCCAGTCAGAAATAACGACACGAATATTGCCCATTCTATAAGTTCCTTCACCTATATCTTCTTCATGAGTGTCGGAGAGCTGCGCATTTCACATCATTTACATAACTCAGTCATGTGCGTCTACTCTAAAATTTGCATAAATTTCTGAACACTCCTTCTTGGTTGCTTTTTCAATGTCGAGCAGTGTAGTTGTAACAAAATGCGATGTCGTATGAAAAAAAGAAGGCCAATCACTATTAGCAGCAATTTCTAAATTATAGTTTCTGTCAAGCCCCTTTTTCCGGTCTTTGTTTTTTTTTTTTTTTTTTGAATCGAATTTGTAGTGGTAAACAAATTCATAATCACCTAAATAATAATTTTAAATTATGACAGCAAGAACGGATTTGTAAATGTTCCAAGTATTTGCGCTTTGTTTTAATTAGACGTACAACCACAGCAGAGGCGCCCACCTAGAGGAGATCATGGGGCAGGCTGCGGCATTGAAATTTTTAGGGAGGGTTGAGGGGTATTTGTTTACTATTTTAAGAGGGCTCTTGCTTTTGGGAGAGGGGCTCCACGATATTTAGGGGGGTGGGGGCTTCGCTGACTTCTGTATAGTAGGTCTTGCAATAAATTATGTAGTAATCTAATTATCATGGCATATTTGGAGTGTCAGTCCGACACCACTGCAGTTGAACTATAAATAATAAAGAGTGTTTCCGAGTACCAATTCTTTGTAATCTAGGAAAATGGTTGATAGAGCTTAATAGAATTATATAGAAAATTATATAAAAGTCTATAAGAAAGTTTCTATAGAAATTATTTCTATATAATTCTATAGATATCCATATAGAACTTGAGAATGAAGTTTCTATAGAGAATTTCTTCTATACAGTTCTATAGAAACTGCTGTAGAATTTGAGCATAAGGTTTCTATAGATAATCTTACTACTATTATATATGCGAAAGTTTGTCTGTATGGATGTATGGATGTATGGATGTATGGATGTTTGTTACTCTTTCACGCAAAAACTACTGAACGGATTTTGATGAAACTTTACAATAATATAGTTTATGCATCTTACTACTATTATATATGCGAAAGTTTGTCTGTATGGATGTATGGATGTATGGATGTATGGATGTTTGTTACTCTTTCACGCAAAAACTACTGAACGGATTTTGATGAAACTTTACAATAATATAGTTTATGCATCAGAATAACACATAGGGTAGTTTTCGTCCCGTTATGGGCTTCAAAACCCCCTTAGAGGGGCAATAAAATACAATTTTCATATAAATTCTCTAATATGGGGATGAAAAAATACTTGCACATATTTACATTATATGTCCATCGAAAGCTCTGATTTTTCTGCTGAAGATGGCACCTATTCGAAATTTCTAAGTAGAATAAAAAACGAGTTATGAGCTTTTTAGTTCCATGTTCGAAGGCTTTCCTCAACTCAATACAATATCTAGTGTATCATCTCAACTCCCTGTCGATAGCGGCAATTGTTGTATTGTTGATTATCTTTGCTTTTCGTGACTTTTCAAGGCTTTTCTCAAGTCAAATCTTGAAGTAAGATTTTTGCACAAGATTGGCAAATAATACATGATTTGGCTGATCATTTTCCATTTAAACGGAACTTTAATGTAATTAATAGTTTTTAATATTATTTATGCTGATTGAACACTTACTCATTATCCAATCAATTAGCAGATCGCCAAAATTTTTGCAGAAAGATTTCCGTAGCTGATGCATTTGGCAGTTTTTTTCAACATCGCTGTTTTTGAAGCCGAAGACTACGTCATAATGTTTCTCAGCTTTCACCATGTAAACAAAATATCGCCAATCAAAGAATCTTTAAAAAAAACTTTTCTTTTTACTGTGTTAAATAATCCAGCAACTAAATTAGGCAAATCCACAAACAGCACAAAAACTTTCATTAATTTTCCTTTTTGCACAATGTCAAACAATCCCCAAATTTTACTTCTTATTTTGGAAAAATTTCGGATGAAACTCTTTAGCGCCATTTTATGGTTACCAAAAGTATCTCAGCACCTGGCGATAACATAATATCTCAATGAAAATTAATATCATATCGTTTTACAAAGTAAGGAAAGAAGGGGGGAGCATCATCGAAGGTATTCCAAAACGATTCAAGCAAATTCGGTAAAATCGCACCAAGAGCCCACAATAATTGAAATTTCCCAAAATAACTAAAGCAAGTATAAGGGGATTACGAGCGCGGCTATATTTTTTTTTAAAACTTCGTACTTCAATAGTTATACAGAGAAGGTTTTAAACTCCATGTTAAAAAAAAAGTATCAAGAGATCAATCTTTTTAAACATGAGAAGATTAATTTCATGTTTTGGAAATTTGTATATGCTTAAATATAGTGATTTCGTTTCTAAATCAGTATATTTTGTTCTTTATACTTATTGCTATTTTAGTTTTAAGGGTAAGGAAAAACTCGATTTTTAATCACGTCAAAAAGATGTGTTTTAAATTCTTTCACTTAAAACAAAAAACAAAAGCAAGTAACGATTTTTTCTCATAATTATTACTGACCCAGGCAACGACGGGTATTTTTGCTAGTAAATTCTATACAATTTGATCAGAAAATTTCCCTTACTGTAGAATTTTGTAAAAAATTGAGAATTCGTTCATTTTGTTTACAATTATAGCTTGCATTAGTGTTTATATAATACTTTCTTGGTTTGGAAAGGCTAAAAATCCCTAATTAATTAGGAAGTTTAATCCCTAAAATGAAATAGTTTAATTCCTAATTAATCTCTTTAATTTTAAGAATAATTATTTTATCAATTAATTATTTGTTTAGGTCATATTTTTTATTACAAGGGAGGATTGTAGTATGGTCTTTAATAATAATACTGTTGCATTTTGTCATAGTTTGAAGAAAAAAAATCAAACTTAATTAAATAATAAAAAATATACTCATAAAAGATAAAAATTATTTATTATTTAAAATGTTTAAGTTTTATTTTACAGTAATAATAAAACTTCTAAACATTGAAATTAATTCTAAGTGTGTGAGAAATCGTATATCTTGCCATTGTTTAGTAAATAAAATAACCGAAATTCCAAGATGCAATCTCTGGATTTTGTCGCGAGAGCTTGCCGGCAATATTCCTCACAATCTCTTTGCGCATGCGCCGGTCTGTTTTCCCTTTTCTGCCCCAAATGGAATCGTCCGTTTTGCACGTGCCATGTACGATCGTCACAAAGCGTTGCGCTGAAAATGGCCAAACATTGGCGAATCCGTTAAAAAGTATGCATTATTTTTGTTTTGTTTTGTTATATTTGATTGTATTAAACCAGTTGGGAATGAAAAAAATTATGAAAAGTAGTTAACTTGAGTTTTAAAATCCAGAATGAACTTCATTATGCATCGGAAATAGCATTTGATTTTACTAAATAAATAAAGCTCATGACTCAGTAATGACATTAATTTGATAGTAATTTTTGCGTAAGTAACAATAACCGAAAGTTTGGACGTGTTAACATTTATTTTTGTACTGATAGGGGTTTCAATATTTAATTAGCACTCCCAAATGGTGCCATTGTCCAGTTTTATGCAGTGTCCAATAAGTGTGCAATCGTTGGAATAAATTGCTGCACCTAATATTTTTAGGCATAATTTGGTTTTGTCAAAATATTGATTATATAAAACATTTTCATTGTGTTTTATGAGGCTCTTAATAAGATCTAGAGGCTGTATGAAGGAAGATCTATAGAGGCTCTATAAAAAGATCTATAGAGGTCCTATTAGAATTACCTGTGTAGAGTTTTATAGAATTATGGCCCAATTTTCTATAGTACATTTCTATAGGATTATGTAAAAATAACTCTATAGAATTCTATAAGAAGTATATAGAAATCTATAGAACTAATTTTATAGAAACCTATAGAGTTTTCACTATAGAATTCTATAGAAAATGGCCTATAGAAAATTGGGTCATAATTCTATAAGACTCTATATAGGTATTTCTAAAGATTTTTTATGGAATTCTATAGACCATTTTCATAAGGGATCGTCCTATGTAATTTTTAGAAATTGAAGTCCAAAAATCGAAATATCAGGCGGTTATCTTTGATCGAATTTGTTTTGAATTGAAGTCCTAAAAAATGAAATTTTGAACGATGTTGAACTATGTGCAGGGAAATAGTAGGCACTTCCCCTGTACTTCCTAAAAAAGTAATTGTATGCTGATTTGACGAAGTTACGGAACGGGATGGAAGAGGCCAATTCTCGCGGGAACTAAAATCGGAATTTTAGATAATCTTTAAAGGACGTTGCGGGCAGTGGCGTACTGGGACGCCGGGATACCATTAAAATTCCCGGTGCGCCGGTGCCTTAGTGCGCCAGCGTCTCAGTTTTTTCTTTTTTTTTTAATGAATTTTGTACCGGATATTGCGGCGCCTGGTACCATAAGATTTATCGTACGAGATGAACAAATAAGACAACTTAACATCATAAAACTACGTACCATCCCTTTTTAAAATCAAAGTTACCTCCATCCATCGGTTTAATCAAAATCGTTAATGTAAAATGCTTTTTTCATTCCCATCCAAATCTACCTCCTTCACCCAAAGAATAAAATGGCGGTGGAGTTTTCCCCCTCCTTTTTTAAAATAAAAGAAACATCAGAGTTTTTTTTTTTTAAATTTGAAGTATCAATTCACGAATCTAACAATAAGTAACCATTCAGCACCGACTTGAACTCAGTTGAAACTATAAACCTTTCTCCTAAAATTTTTGAATAATGCCGTGGTTTCCAGATTTTTTTGAACCAAGGCGCCTATTTCGGACATCTAACTTTCGTATGTCGTCCATCTTTCTATAACTCGGTGACAAAGCCAGGATTTTTAGTCTTGGAGGGGGAGGGGGGCTAAAGTCAAAAATTTTTATGTTGTCTTGATGACGCTTCCAACTGAGCAAAAGAAAGGCAAAAACTTCGGTTTCACTAAGTGCGGACGGGCAGTGAGGGTGCAGTCTCATACACATACACACACACACATAGCTCCTTTCCTAGATTAGTCACTGATATAACTAATCATAACTAACAGAGAAAAATGAATAAAACTGGTATGTCTTCATTGCATAGCCCTTTATTTTTATTCATGATTCAGAAGCGCTGCGAAATTTTTCAACCGTTCATAATTCTCTAATAGTGAAGAAAATGAAAATTTCGTGGCGCCGCGCTGGCGTCCCCATGAAGACTTTACGGCACTCTAATTTACCCCCCCCCCCAGCAGATTGGGAAACAAAATTAGAGGTAGGAGCCATTAATTTTCAATAAGAGATTTTTTTGTTAAAAATATTTTCTTTTAAATCATTATTAAATATAGCGCATGCCTACACAAAATTGTTGTACGCGCGTATTACATTTCTCATTTTCAACTTATCACACTTAATAGCGTTAAATTTGAGCTTTTTCGTAGGATCAGATTGTCCTTTTAGTCATTTCATTTGATACTTTTCACACTTCCACATACCTTTTTTCTTTTCAGGTGCTGCTACTTTTTTTTTAAATGCGGCAAATATCACTACTACTCAATAAATTTTATTTTAAATTCAAAACATGATCAGGGGCGTAACTAGGAGGAGCAGGGGAACACCAACCCCCCTCCCTCCGGGCGAGAAATTGAAGATATGACTAAAAATAATTTTCCCAATTTTAAATGAAAAAGAAAAAAAAATCAATCGAAAATCAATTTTGTTGACTAAAATCAGCAGCAACCAACATTGGGGTATGAGAGGTATAACTCGTCGCCTTACCTCAGCATTATTAAAGATCGCCAACATTTCCATTTAAAGTACTTCAATTTCGAAAATTTTCAGGGGATAGCACCTAGACGACCCACATCGTAAAAGATCGTTTAAAATTTAACATATTGGACTTCAATTTCGAAAACTTACTAGAGGAGCCATCCTAACTTCAGCGAAATTATAATTCCCAAAATTATAATAAATTGTCTATACAATTTCGTTTTAGCTCTTCAATTTCGAAAACTTTCCAGAAGAGGGTCCCCGAACACCACCCCGTCCTCTAAAGTTATCAAAGACAGCATACAGTTATGCCATTTAAGACTTCAAATGCGAAAAATTTCCACAGAAAAGTTTTGAAATGCATGCCTTTCTCTAGAGTCAGCAAAAATGGCCTAAAAATACGATGTTTGAGTTTTCAATTTCGAAAGCTTTCCGGGGACGAACTATCGTATTCACTTTATTAAAGATGATCTAATGTTAAAGAGCGCTCAGGGCCGTCGCCAACATTCACTAGTTTTTCAGAAATGGAACCGCCAATTTCTGAAAGTGATTAAAAACAGCAAAAGAAAAAGAAAAAAGAAGAAAACCTTCGCAATCTTTAAGAATTGAAACAGTAATAATCAATGAACTAAAGGAATAAAAGTGACAAAAAGTATTTTTTCTGCCAAATTTAAAAAGAAAATGAAATCTTCGCATATTATTGAGAAACATCCAAGATCCTGCATTATAATACACCTAACTGAAGTCCGCCGAAATGTACGTTTCAAACATTTTGATCGAAAAAAAAAATATCGTATCGTTACAAACCTATTACGAGATTTAGTTCAATAAAAAATGAATAGATAAATAACATAATAGCATTATGTAGGCCGCTGTAATATGTTTTAAAAAGAAAACAAGTTAAAATAAAATAATAAAACATAAGTATAAAAAAAGTTGTGAAAGAGATTTAAATAATGTAATGAATTAATAATAAGTTCTCAGTGTTTAAATGTTTTAAAGTGAAGGCAAACCAAAACTTTATCCGGAGATTTAGGAGGCATGATGTTTAAATTAAAATAAAGTGAGGGGGGGTGGAGAGAGAGACTCTAGAGACATCACTCCAAAATGTGAAAAGTTTTCTCTTTGGAGCCGCAAACTCTTGCATTTCAAATAAATAAAAATATCAGGTTGGATATTTATAATTTCATTTTTGAAAAACTAAAGCACTCAAATTGGTTTGGAAAAGAAAACTCTGGGGGAGCGTTTTCCACTACATTTTTACCAATAATAAAAACAAATACGTAAAAAGAGAGCAGAAAGCGGAAGAGTGGGAAGTCCCCGATCCTTATATCCCTTCGTTTTTCGTCGCCAAAGGTAGCCGAGAAGCGTGTTTTTTAAATTTTGATTTAGAAAGAATTCCGAGGTAGACTTAACTAACCTCATCACCTATAGTCACCCAAAGACGGTCTTCAACTTCAAAAAGCTTCCAGGAGAGCGCTCCACTCAAATATTCGAGAAACGCAGCCACTCCATCATCCAAAATCATTTAAAACTTC
This sequence comes from Uloborus diversus, assembly GCF_026930045.1. Lineage (NCBI taxonomy): Eukaryota > Metazoa > Arthropoda > Arachnida > Araneae > Uloboridae > Uloborus > Uloborus diversus. The sequence goes on from NW_026558601.1 coordinate 121,550, forward strand.
GGTTTTAGGACTTAAATTTCTAAACATTTTAGAAGTCCCTGAACTTCCCTTCCCCCTAATATCATCAAAGATAGTCGTTTTTAGGGCTTAAATTTCTAAAAATTCCAGAGGTTCCCGAACCTTCCTTCCCTTCTAATATCATCAAAGATGGTCTAAAAATATGGTCGTTTTTAGGGCATATTTCTGAAAAAATTACCGAGAGGAACTCCCGAACTGACTAATACATCGTCGAAGATAGACTAATTTTTTTCTTGGAATTTCAATTTCAGAAAATTTCCGAAGGAAAGCTTCCGAACCTCTCTGCCCACTAATATTACCAATGATCGTCTAAAAACTGTGTTTTAGGAGCTAACTTTGAAACCTTTCTTAGGGAACGATCCTATCACTCGCTCTAAATCGTCTTAAATTTTGTTTAAGGGTTTGAGTTTCGAAAGGGTTCGGAGAAGAGCTTCCGGGAACTCCTCTCCCTTACATCATTAAAAGTCAACTGAAATAAACCAATAATTGATGTTGGGAATTGGTATTTGTTACATTTGGAGGATGTAAAATTAATCCTCTGAACAAAAAAGTTCATGTAACCTCAATTGATGAAAGTATTCAGGCAACTTCGCTAAAAAGTATTTTAGAAATGAAAAACAAAAAAGCATTAATAGAATTATTTTCTTTCTATTCATTTACTTTTTACAGTTAAAATTCATATGAATTAATGCCAGGTGAAAAATAACTACTTACAATAGAATAAAAGTTATTAAACTAGTTTGTTGATAATCATACTTTTAAAAAATGAAAATGGTGCTGAAAAATGTCTGTTAATTAAAAGTGAATAACGAAAATTTTTGAATGAAAAAAAAAATTCAAATTTGTTTACAGCAAATTTAATGATGAATATATCAGTCAAAAATATGAGTTCCTGTTTTACATCAACTACAGACAAAAGCACTCAAATATTTTACTCTGCAAGACTCTCATATATGTGAAACACATTTTCTATGTTAAAATTCTATATGCAAATAGTTTGTGATAATGATAAAGAGGAGTAATGACTACTTAACATCAGGGATTGTGATTTTTTATTTTTTTTAATCAAAATATTCGGATTTTTTTATTCAGATTTTTTTTTATAGTCTTGAAACATTTGTAGACATCAATTATTATTATTGATCTTTTAGTGCAAGTCCAGAGGCATAGTTCATAGTAAATTTTTATCATAAAATGTTTGTACATTGTGCATTGCAATCTAGAATTTTTTTCCAAGTCCCTTCTCTCCCCTTTTTCACGCAGTTTTCAAACAGAATTTTCACCTTTTATAAAAAGAAAAGTGTCAAACATGATGATAGAAGTTTTACAATGACGATTAGAAATCCTTGCGTACAAATTCCGTTACTGCTAGGTTTCAACTCTAGCTGATCTGCCCCCCCCCCCCTTTCCCCAGCTACTACCACCAATAATTCAACTATGCTTCTAGGAAACATTGGTGCTACTATATTTCCTAGAATTATAATTTTATACTTTTTTCAAGATAAATTCTTAAAATTTGACAATTTTCTATGTTTATCCGCTCAAAGTCGACTAAAGTTTCTGAAATAAATTAAATTGGGGTAAATAAGACAATTGTTAGTTAATTAATAAATTAATACTTAAAATGATTGAATAAGTAAACGAATTGAACTATGTCACTATGCCCAGCATGCACTTGACTAATTTAAGAAAACGTTAAAAAAAATTGAATTTTGACATCTTGAATTTAAATTATGTTTTTCGCAATCACGTGTTTTTTGCGTGTGTGCAGGCATGTGTGTGTGTGGGGGGGGGGGGGTATGTGTGTGTGTGTGTAGGTGTGTGCTTGTGTCCGTGTGTGTGTGTTTAGGTCAAGTTTTAACAATTGCCTTATTCACTCCAATTGAATCTATTTCAGAACATTTGTCGACTCTAAACTGATAAACATAGAAAACTGCCGAATTTGAATATCTTTTCTTCTAAAAAGTATGAAACATATAATAATAGGAAATAGTGGTACTAATGTTTCCCAGAAGTATAGTTGAAGGATTGGTAGTAGTAGCTGGGGGAAGGGGAGGGGGCAGAGCAGCTAGAGTTGAAACCTAGTGGTTGATAGTCAAAATTTGTTCTGAAGGAATTGTAATTGTCATTGTAAAATTTCTATTATCATATGTGACAGTTTTCAGTTTAAAAAAAGAGAAAATTATACTTGAGAACTGCTTGAAAAAAGGGGGAGAAGAGACTGCGGGAAAAATTGTAGATTACTATGCACAATGTATTCTAGAAACGGCTCCTGTCCCCCCATGTCTGCCCCTCCTCCCGGGCGGCTACGTATGTATAGTTGTGTGTGTGTTTAGGCGCGCGTGCGTGCATGTGTAGGCTTGTGTGTGTGCGTAGAACTGTGTGTATGTACGTAATCATGTATGTATGCACATAGGCGTTTGTGTATGAGCGTGTGTGTGTGTGTATGAGCGTGCGTGTGTGTAGGACATGGACGCTACCGACCAGGAGAAACGGATTCCAGGAGGCAGTGCTCGGAGCCGCACCTGCAGAGGACGGTGGGCGGTGGTGCTGCAGAGGCCCCTGGTCCAAGCTGAAAAAGGAGCCGGACATCAAAGACGGCCAAATGAGAACAATAAGCAATCGTGATTGCTCAAAAAAAAAAAAAAAATTCACATTGATTCCAATTGATTCCAAGTACTATATTTTCGGATCTAAAAATTTGAAGTTCAATAATAATCATAATATAATTCTTGTCACAGGGGAGTCAGCTGACCCTTTGACCCTCCCCTGAATCCGCCCTTGGCACTGATACACACTCTAAATTATTTGTACTTTTAAGCTTTGAAGCAGTGAATCTTATGGCGCTGAAACAGATTCTCATACTTCGAAATTTGCCGCCCCTAAAATCTGCCACCCTAGGTAACTGCCTAGGTTGCCTTCCCCAGGAGTCGGGTGTGAGTAAGGGGTAAGTGGGTCACCCCCTTTAATTTAAATTTAAATGAAGCATATCTAAAAATGCGGTAATGCGGTACATTTTTAGTGTGAATTATTTTTTTGTAAATGCATCCATTTAAAAGATATTTACTGTCTTTTAAATCTGTATCATGGAAATTTTAAAACGAAAAACAAAGCAATTTCATTAGTGAAATTTATTGAAAGTCTATAGGGACATATATTTTACTTTTACATATAAAGGTGTGTTTAATGAACGTAATACAGTTAATTAAGATCAATTTGAGTAAATTTGCCAAAATTATAAGTTAAAAAAAAATGGAAACACTAAATGACTGCGTCTTTGTCCTTTCATCCTCAGGGATTATCCCAACATCTGCACAATGCCAATAAAAAGTGTCACTATTCCTATTCGTTCTTGAGAATTCAACACTATTTTTTAATTTGTATCATCAACTTCCAATATCAGACCTAATTAAATCGAACGTTTCACAAATATAATCACCAGCTTTAGCAGTTTTTAGCTGAACTATCAATTCCTAAACTAAGTCGTCATAGTTGTCTTGTATTTCGCCAATACAAATACTTAATAGAGTTGCTCTTCATTTTGAAATCCCCATTATTATAGGGGGACCCAATTACCCCATAGTGAGGGGGTAGGTTTGAATAATACCCACTTACTTTGTAGATGGGTATAATACCCACTTACCACGTATAGCAAAAATGTACCGGGTAAGTGGGACCCCTCCTCTTAAATACTTATTAATAACATTTTATTCAAAAATTCTTGTTGCTGTATGAACTTTAAGTTATACTATAGGTGAAAAATTAATGATCATAAAAAATAATAAAAACTAACCTGGAAACACTTCCTTGAACTCGCAAAAAAAAAATTTCAGATTTTTTTTTTTTTTTTTTTTGACTAAGTGCTATGACTTACAATTTTTTCAATTAAAAAATTTTTGTTGCTCACTTTTAATTAACTGACATTTTTTCAGCACCTTTTTCACTTTTTAAAAATATGATTATCGACAAACTAGTTTAATAACTTTTATTCTATTGTAGGGGAGACCGGGGCAAGATGACGAGCCGGGCAAGATGACAAATGCTTTAATTTTTCCGTTTTAAACTAGGTAACTGCATCAACTGCATGCTACTGGTTCTTCTATCCGCAGTTCGTTCAGCAATAGTATAGAGACGCTGAAATCAACATATTTGTGTTAGTTCTGAAGCTCTGATTGTTTACCGTTGCCACAGTATAACTTTTATGCATGTGTAAATAAGCTGTGCTGCATATACATATAGGATATATCGTGTCACTTGAGTATTTATGAGTAACTTAGTTTAAATACTACCTATGACCATGAATAAATGTCAATTAATCGCCTTTTTTTATGGCAATGGAGAAGAATCCGTTCAATTAGGCAGTCTGGGGCAAAATGACGGGCAGCAACGCGGGGCAAGATGACGAGCTTGCCTACTGCCCGTGTTTCGGAATTTACTAAACTATGTTATCCACTTTATTAAATTCCTGTAAACGCTGTGTGTTTGTCCAAGCGACCTTGCGCTTCTCCTCTGGGGCAAAAGGACGCATTGAATCAAGAGAGGTATCGTTCGAAAGTGGGTGACCTGGGGCTATTTATAAACTAGTTGCCCAAATGACTAGTTGAATTAATTAAACCAAGCAAAGAATCTCCTGCTCTGTCGATTATTGACAATTACAAATCTCGCCTAACCTTGCAGATCATCTTATATTGCAGTGAAAAAACGTTATCATGGCTGGGTTGCCATTTCACACATCGCATCGTCTCTAGCTCCTGATGCGTCATTTTTCTGCCCATTAAAAACCTACTATAGCCAAGCATGTAACAACTTTATGGTTATTCATCAAGAACAAACTATCACAGAAAAAAAAATATTGTGAGCTTTTAGCACCGCTTACTTTAAAGCGGCTACAGTTGGAAATGCCGATACAGGATTTAAAGAATGAGGTATCGAGTCTCATAATTTTCTTGTTTTTAGCGGAATATGATGTTTTTGGCTCTGAATCTGAGAATAATAGTGCTAATCATCAGATCTTGGGAGTAGAAAACCAACATATATAAACCTTCCAGACGAAGCAGAAGTTATGGCAAATGCTGATTCCGATACACCAAAGAAGTATGTTAGTGTTTTTGATTTCAATGCATTGCCTAAAGCAACACAATGCGACAAAACAAAAACTGAAGCTCAAAAATTCTTACAAGCACACCCATCAAAGAAATGTCAGAACAAAGAGCAAAGTGGAAGGAAAAAAAACAGAATTTTTGAGAAAAAAAAAAAAAAAAACAGGGAAAATAAGCTTGTGAAGCTAAAAAGGGAGTAAAACGAAACTCAGACCAAGTTCCTGTAGGCCCAAGTCTATTACTGTGCTCCCGTATTCATGCCAAGCAATGCAGTTGCATCAAATTCAAAGAAAAGTGTTCTAAGATGCCTTGCTTGGAAAGTGGAATTTTGAAACCCTCCAACAGAAGAATGGATCCCGAGCTGTAAAAGCCAAGAGTGGTAGCATGAGAAATGTTCCAATCATGAAAATGGTACTTTGCATTTGTGTCTATTGTTAGCTGCACAACTTAACACTTGAACATTACGCCCAGTACTGGGGCAAGTTGACGATTCTGTTAAGGTTATGAAAAAATAAAAATATCCCTCGTTATTTTTATTTGAAAAATTGAATGGTAATATATTTAATACTACAAAGGACTACTCTAACATCTCATGTAAAATTAATTTTACTATCCTTAAAAATAAATTAATAAACCACGAAAATTGTTAGCATAGTCATCTTGCCCCGGTCTCCCCTACATAGTTATTTTTCACCTGGCATTAACTAAGTGTAAAAAGTAAATGAATAGGAAGAAAATATTTCCATCAATACTTTTTTTTATTCATTTCTAAAATATTTTTTTACCAAAGTTTATTGAGGACTTTCATCAGTTGAGGTTACATTATTTTTTTTTTTTGTTCAGAGGATTAATTTTACATCCTCCAAATGTAACAAATACCAATTCCCAAGAACGTCCAATGTTTGTCGTCCAATTTTAAATTACTCTTTTTATGAATCGTAGCTCTTACATATCCTAAATCTATTTCATGCAAATGCGCAACGTATTTATTCAAAATATCCCAAATGAAAAAACGTTTAATAATGCTACTTTATTCCTGTCTCTTTGAATAATTATATTATTACTAACAATTGTAGGCAATTTGAATTTTATCATGTTTATATATTACTAAATTTGAAAATTTATTTATTCACCCATTTACACCAAGTGTAACCAAAAACAATACATTCTTCTTCTCCTTTCTTTATAAGATTGCACTAAAGTAAATAAATATGTAAGTAAATGAAAAAGTCTATTTTTCATTTTTTTTCCATCATAAACGCTGAATGTAACTTTTATAATTCTATAAATATTTATATTTTGGCTAATTATAAAGAATAAATGAATTCGGAACAAAAAAGAAGACAACCATGAGGGCTTTGCAACCTTATTTTGTAATTAATATTGATTGATATTTATACATCTGTTCGCTAGATGGCAGCATGAACGATAAGAAAATCAAGTAGAAAAGCTTAGATATTGCATTATTTCACCCTGACGCTTTCAGAATCTTTCGCTCCCTAACCGAACGTGTCAACATTATGATGCGGCGTGAGTATTATTGTTGTTTGTTGATTTAATGAATTGATAGCGAGTTGTAGGAGGTGATTTTTCGTAAATTATCAACTAATTACTTTCGTTGTTTTTCAAATTGAAACATGAAAGAAAATCCAACCCGTGAGTCGAATGTAAACGAGAATGTTAGCACATCAGAAGATGAAGAAAAATATTGCTTTTCTTGGGCAATATGCAATCCGCGTAAAACTGTACATCGATATTTTGCCCTGATCTTTATGTGTCTGTTGGGTTTTGGCAGTTATTTTTGCTATGATAACCCTGCAGCTTTGCAGCAACAAATTATTCGCGACATGCAAGTGTCAACTCAAGATTTCTCTAGTTTGTATTCATGGTATTCTTGGCCTAACGTTATCCTGGCATTCTTTGGTGGATTTTTAATCGATCGAGTTTTCGGCATACGCTTAGGTGCAATCATTTTTAGCTTGTTTATATTACTTGGTCAATTGGTGTCTGCTACTGGAGCAATTTTCAACTACTTTTGGATAATGCAACTGGGGAGGTTTATTTTTGGCGTCGGAGGTGAATCTCTTGCTGTTGCTCAAAATACGTATGCTGTTAGTTGGTTTTCGGGAAAAGAACTGAATATGGTTTTCGGTCTACAACTTAGTCTTGCCCGTGTTGGAAGCACAGTAAACTTAATTTTGACACCTGAAATATATGACACAATGAGTCAACGTTTTTCCGATTATACTTTGTTGGGTGTGACTCTTTTCATTGCTTCACTCACTTGTGTTCTTTCACTCGTAGCCGCTTTAATAATGGGCTTCTATGATTGGAGAGCTGAAAAGATTTTGAACAAAACAGCAGGACAGACTGGTGAAGTTATTCGTTTCAAAGACATCAAAGATTTTCCATTGACATTTTGGTTAATCTCTATGGTATGTGTGACATACTATGCAATGATATTTCCTTTCATTGGCCTTGGAACAGTGTTCTTTGCAAGAAAATATAATTTGAGTCAATCGGAAGCGAACTTAGTGGATGGTATCCCTTACATCATATCAGCATTTGCTTCCCCTGTGCTTGGGTTGATGGTAGATAAAATTGGACGTAATTTGTTGTGGGTTTTTGTTGCAGTTCTTCTTACTTTGATTTGTCACCTACTTATTGGACTTACATTTATAAACCCATGGTATCTTATGATACCAATCGGCTTAACTTATTCTCTTTTAGCATGTGGTCTATGGCCAATGGTTGCACTTGAAGTACCCGAGTACCAACTTGGAACAGCTTACGGCATTATGCAATCAATCCAAAACCTTGGACTTGCAGTTGTTGCATTAGCAGCTGGAGCCATTGTTGACTCTAAAGGTTACATATTTCTTGAAGTTTTTTTTATTTATTTCGGAATAGCTGCAGTCATATCAACAATATTGCTCTTTGTGGTGAATTCAAGTAGAGGTGGAGCTCTCAACTTATCCGTTAAAGAGAGATTAGCCAGAGAAGAAGAACTTAGTCGGCAGGAATTAGTCGAAAATCAGAGACTGCTAGCATCGGGATCTATGGCAGATGTGACGCCTCATGATTTAATGCAACCAAGATCCGATTTCTACATCCGTAACAGATTCTTGAGCAGAATTGGGGCTAAGCTTCCACCTCATTTTGATATTACAACATGTGCGCTTATACACAGAACTGGATTAAAATAAATTATATTCAATCAGGCTTTGAGATTGCATGTATAGAAACAATGTTTTAATTTGTAAATAATGTATTTTTATTTTGAGGCCTTAAAGATGTTAGAAAATACCTCAGATGATTTTAAATATGGGTCCTATTTTTTAAAATATGATTATTTATATAGGAGTATGTTATTTATTATTTTATTTAATGTTTTGTTTTTTATTAAAAACTTCTCTATTCAAGAATTATTTGACATTTTAGAATGCAATAAATCATAAAATTATAGCTTAAAATATGTTACATACTGTTATCTATTATAAATCATGCTAGATACTTCGAAATTGACAACTTATAGATTCCTTTTCAAATGTCTGCGTGTACTGAAAAATTGTACACTAGGGATACCAGCCAGTGCCGTATCTAAAAGAGGAGCAAGCTGGAGCCCTTATCTTGGGTGGCAAATTCACCCTATTTCTGCATTATTGTTCATGATACTCATTGTAAAAACTTGAATAGTGTTTCTCCCAGACCAAAAAAGGGGCTAGACACTTCTAGATAAAAGGGCACTTTTTAGTACAGAATTTTGCTGTAGAAAAGTGTTTTTTTTTTTTTTGTATTGCATACAAAAGCCTAAGTATTTTCCAATTATAATCATTTTTAAAAATAATATTGAAGCTATTTAATGCTTATTTAAAGAGAAAAACGAGATTTTTATTCAGAACATATTTTAGTAAATAAGGGAAACGGGGAAGTTAAGTTTCAAGTAAAAGACTTGTATGAATATTTACATTTCAAAAAAGTTAGCTTTTGTGACAAAGTTTGGTTGAAACTTCTAAGGGACAAGAAGAGCAGGGCACCTGAGGAAAACACTTTTGAAGGAAGATGGGTAAGAATGGCAGTTACCAAATTTACCTGGCTCAGAAAAATGTAAGATCTGGCACTGGTACCAACTTGTCCCCTCATGTTTAAAAAGTGATTTGTAAACATTAGCTATTCATTTCCAGTGCTTTTTATGAGCATCCCTATTTCTTCACTCTAAGATGCTCGTGTTACGTCCTTCTGTTTTGTAGTCTTCTAGCTGGAGTAATTTTGTGCCTGACTGCCACTCCAGTACAGTTTTTCAGCAAAAATAAATTTCCCTTTCACAGTAAATTGATCAGGATTCAATTAGGGTTCTGGTACTGGAAAATTTACGAATTCACCCGTCCCCTATGAAATGTGTCTGTGAAGTGCCTTTCACTCTCATTAAGTTGTGCCTTGATCTTAGAATTCCTGTTTATGCTGTATTCCATAAATATAGACTTGCCAGATTTCTGAAATGTTCAACCTGGACACCGGAATCCCCCCCCCCCTGTCCCGAATATTCAAAGGGGAACACACCTCTGGCTGGTTTTTAGTGTGTTTTGGAAGGTTACTTCATTTTTATTGCTATGAATAAATGGTTACTAATTCTGAGCCTTAACCAGGTGATTATAATAAATGACACTAGCAGATAAATTTAAACATTTTATTTCTTGCATGTTAATATTTATTAGTTACTTTACAAAGAGTAAAAACTTTGAATGGCAAATAAAAATGTGAGCAATATTTACATGCATTTTTCACTCGTCTCCACAAAATGATCCAATATTAATTTTACAAGTTTATGTTTTAAATGACAAAGTAATTATCCCAAATAATTCTTCCCAGTTAATTATTTTTAGACTCTTTTAGTCATTTGTAATCAAATTAATCTTTTACTAGGATGTGAAGTAAACCGGTTGAGACACCAAGATTTTGCCTGAAAACCGGGACGTCAGGCAAGCCTACATAAATATCACTAATTCACATTAATGTTTCACTGAAGTGCAGTTCTGTTACAATTTGGGTGACAAACGTGTCTGCAAACACCTAGCCCATTCTATCCCTCCAGGATAAATCCACCAAAAAGTGGAAAAATTGTTGTATTGCTACAAGTAATGTATCAATTAAGAGCAATAGCATGAGGTTTGAAATTACAAAGACAATTTTCATAAAAGTTATGTTTTTATTCTTTTTTTTGAGCCTAAAGTTAGTGTATTATAACAAACTTTCATTTAGGAAAAAGTCTACAGTATTTTTATTCATTCAGGATTACTATTTAAAGCAGCAGCATTTTTATTAAATGTATATGTTACCATTTATAATTTGTCCATCTTTTGGAATACTCAATTTTCTGTAACAAAATATTTAACAGGATTTTTAGTATAAAGTTATAAGGTCTTGTTAGCACAACCGTCACAAAAAATATGCTCAAGTTACCATAGCAAATGCATTCTTCCATGGAAAAATATGAAACTTTCCAAAGTTCCAATGCTTGCAGGCCTGAGTAAGAATACAATGTTAAAATTTTTATTCTCTGCGAAAATTTAGTGTGACAGCATTTGAAATAGCTTTTAAAAACTTTCTAAATAAAACCATTTCTTAACAAATTAGCAATGTAGATTAAAAAAATTAACTGAAAATCTTATAACATGACATATTTGAATTACCTTTAGTATTTTTTTCAGTTATTAAGATTAAGTATGTTACTTTTATTTAACTGCTGAAAAATTCCAAAAGAAATAATCAGTTGCACATTTTCTTAACTAATGTTTTTTGAAAATGCCTCAGTCAAATTATTTTTTTGAGATGAAAAGTAATATCGGAGACACTTGAGTTATTTATATAAGTAAACCTTGCCCAGAATTATGGCACAGGTTCTCAGGATACAATTAAAAGTCTCATTAACCAATTAGGAATAGAAAGTAACTGTAGGTGGTGCTCTAAATAGGAAAGAAAATGAAACCAACTTGTCTGCTACTATCTCCTGCTATGTTATTAAGCTGCTGTGAAAAATTACTTCTAATTGTTTTTAGTGATATTCTTGCCTTTTTTTCATATTTTATGCTAAGTTTGTTACGATTTGGTCATTCTTAAACTGTAGATTTATAGTTTTTCTATGCACTGGTATATGTTTCTCGTGCTGGTATGAGCTTACACGTTCATTATTTTGTCCTTTTACTGATAATAATTGGGGATAATAACCCTGGGTCAGTTTCCCACTGTTTTAAGTTTCAAAATATTTTTATGTTCCGCATTGTCACCCCAAAATGAGTAGAATGATCTTGAATAGGATGAGTGACAAGACAAGTTTTTTTAAGATGCTTTTTCCAGTTTTATCTAGAAGATTAACTGTGGATCAATAGTTCCTGCAAATACAACAGCCTGAAAATTTTTCATTTTCACTCAACAAGCTAAAACACACACATGATTATTTTTTTCCTTTGCTTAAAAAGTTTAACACACCAAACAATGGGTAATCGCCATCTTATCCTATTTAGATAGCCAGATGGTGTGTAAGTTACTTTCAGCTTTTGATCATATTTACAAGTTGTGCATGCATAAAAGATAACACAATTTGCTCTCTTATGGAAGCAGAATTCGTTTTCCAGAAGCATGCATGAGAAAAAAGTGATAGCCATTTCTACAACTTTTGCCCAGCAATAGCAATATAGCCATTAAAAAAAAGTTTCTCATGTTCTTTAAGTTCCCCAATACATATGTTCGTATTTGTAGAGGGATTGACAAATGAATATCTTACTATTATCCTGAGCCCAAAAGATATTTGGAACTATAGAGCCTGAGTCCATCTCCAGATTATACTTTTCTTTGAATTTCATACATATCAAAAAATTAAAGAATGAAAAAAAAAATGGATACCTGATTATTGTATATGGATCTAAGAATAGTAGAGTGGCTATTGACTGACTTCTCATTGTTTTTCCCTATAAACTAATATATGGAGCCATGCTGAGTGGGTCAACTTCTATGTTAGTTATATTGTTCCTCGGGAATGCACTTTTGCTGCAAAAGATGAGGAGCCAATATGCATCCCCAATTTGAAGCAAACAAAAACATTTGTGTAAAACCATAAATAGTATTTTCTTGTTATTTAAATAAATAGTGTTTGTCTTTTCAGATCAACATATTTTCTATATTTATACTGTTTCTATATTTATTGGATTTTAAAATTACACAAGATACACTGTTTTGTAATAAAAATGTCTGGTTTTTAGTAATGTAACTCGTAAACTTCATGTGTGAAAATTTTGTAATTATGAAAGTTGTATCATCTGTTGCTTTGTATATAATAGAAGACTAATTGTTATGACTAAGCTGCCAATTTTTGCAAATGTTAATAGAGATATAAATTTTTTGAAATAAATATTTTAGTGACAGAAAGCTATTTTATATTAATACTATTGTGTTCGTGGCTAGTCAAACCTGGTTTTATTGTTTTAAAAAGCATTTGTAAAACAAATAATTGAACTATTAGAGAAAAATGAAAACTTTTTGACAAACTTTACAGTTGCAAAAGAATCACGAATTGGTGGCATGATATTTCAACATGAGTACTTTCAGAGCTACATGGAAAGACATGAAATCAAATTGATCTTAGACACCTATGTAACTTACTCGACACCTAAATGTATCAAATTTGAAATGTTGATTCAGATCAATTTTTACTTTTGTCAAAAGTTAGAAGTTGACTCAAGATATTCTTTAGTAAAGAAAAAATTCACATAAGAAATTAGCACTTACTGATCTTCCAAACCTAATTTAAACACCTACAAGAATAAACCTAAGCTATAAGCAATGCAAGAGAAAGTAAGCGACTATGAAAGACTGAAATAAATAACTAGTCAGTGGCACTACAGGTGAGTGGCGTAGTCAAGGCCGATAGGGGGTCATCCACATGGAGCAATAAAATATGTTGTCAAATGTCAGGGGTCTGGCCAGAGGATGTTTGGGTCCGTTAACGGACCCTTCACAAAAATCCAATCAACCAAAACGGACCTTTCACAAAATCCCGATCAAACAAAACGGACCCTTCACAAAATTCTGATAAACATAATCGGATCTTTCACAAATTGTTTATTGAAAGAGCAAATCTGAAAGCAAAATAACGCATATTTCTGTGTATAAACCGATAATTTTTACCTTTTTTTAAATCAAATTAGAGGGATCAGCTTATACAAAATCGGCTAATTTTGAAAAAAGAAAAAAAAAAAAAAAAATCGGCACTCTTGCGATGCTCCTGCAAGCGATAAATAATTGCTACTGCCAAATAAATATAATGGTTGTTTGTTTTATCACAGCTAATTAACAGCGGTGTTGTAAACTTTTCTGAAAAGGCTTTGGTAAGCACTTTTCTCCCCCCCCCCCCCGCTCATGATTTAATAAACAATAATAATATATATCTGCGAAATGAACTTAGAACTGCAAAGGGATAAGGGAAAGGGAGGATATGGTTGGGGAAAAAATATGATCGCTTCAGATAGGGTTGCGAACTTCAAAATTATCACCACTTAACGTCTGGCGTTGAACCTTTATAATGACTTGATTAGAAAATATTCTCTTCATTTTACCAGCTTGTCAATATTGGCGTTTTTACAGGTGCGGTGTGATGTTTAATTGTTATTTTGGGAGAAAATTATATGGGTTTTGATTTTTCGATGCTATTGAGGGTGATTAACTTTAAATAAACTCTTTTAATTACAGTTTTTTCTTTAGATGTCACATTTTGAAAAATGCAATCTTTTAACATCCGATATGAGAATCATATTTTGTTCTTTTTTCAAGCTATCTTCGCTTTATTAGGATGCAAATAAATGAAAAGTCTCTTTATTTCTGTTAGAACTCTCTTGTTAGAACTCTCTTTTCAAGTTTTTAATGCAAAATTCCATTTTCTGTTATGAGTCAAAAATTAAAATGCTGAATAGATGGTTTATTTTATTTTTTGTGTCAACTGTGTCCACAGATATTAATGAAATGTTTATCATAGGACTCTAAAATGCAATTTTAAAATAATTTTGTCAAAAATATTTCTTTTACAAGCCGTTTTTATACTTTTGATGCCTTCACTTTGAGAATTGCAATCTCTTTGCATCCGCTATGGGAATCCGATTTTTCGAATTTTTGATGATTATTACGCTTTGTTAAGAGGTAAACAATTAAAATATCTTTTTATTTTAGTTAAAATCACGAAATTTATAAGTTTTAAACGAAATTCTGTGTTTTTTAAGAATGTCTTGGGTCAAAAAGTTAAATGCTAACCCCCCCCCCCCATTCTGAATTTTATTTTATTTATTTATTTTTTTTGTTACAATTTTTTAAGTACTGCACAGAAATATTTCTAGTATAATTTAACATAATGTAGAATGGTTGATAAATATTGATATTGAGAGAGCGATGCCTCCCCTCCCTGCCAAACATCAGAAAAACACCCCAGAATGATTTTCTCGACATAGAAGATGAAAACACTCAACTTTAAGTTTAATTGATGCAGTTTGTGCCATCTCTAAATTCTAAAATTTCGTTTAAAAAAAAAAAATTTTTTTTGCGAAATTATTTGATTTTTCACAAAATTATTTGATTTTTCACAAAAAACGGACCCTGTGAAAAATCCTGGACAGACCCCTGAATGTATTGTCTATTACAGTAGAAGACCGTTATAACGCCAACCTATATAACGCAATTCTCTATAAAACGCACAACTTTTCAGAAGTAAACAATATGTTTTGAAGATTAAAAAATCCCTCTGTTTTGCTTTGAAAGCATTAAAATTGCAAGGCAAATCACATTTTGAAATAGTTTCTCATCTATCCATTTTGATTCAAAGCTTTTAAAGGAAAATTAATACTTACAGTAAATAGAAAGTACCAGATGGCTCTTGAAAATGCAGCTGTTATGCAAACCATGAAGCTAGCAGAAGTGCAGGATAATGCACTTTCTTTTGATTGTGAAACATATTTATTTGTGAACAACTAATTGTAATATTGATGCTTTAATACTCATTGCAGATAAAACTCATTCTGAAGTGCTAATACATAGATATATTCTGAATATTAGTTTCAAAATTTCTGGTCCCAAGGTGTGCGTTATAACGGTCTTCTACTGTATTGCATTTTTTAGTCATTAATTTTTGAAAAATTCTGAAACAGAGCCCTTAATTTGCATCCCCTCAATGTCACTAAAGAGAGCTCACACATTTCCCTAACATCACTAAATATAATGTATAAAGTTGCGTTTTTAAAGACTCATTGCAACTTCTGGGGGAACACTCCAAAAAGCTTATTTCTTCTCCTGATGTCAAACTTAGTCTAAGAGTCTAAGGCCCCCCCTCCCCACCAAATTGAGAAAATGACCGCACATGATGGGCACTCTGTGAGGTGTTCTGCTGTGCAAAGTCGCATCTGCAGCAGAGTTCAAAATGATAAATTGTCGTTTCAAGTTTTGCTCCTCATTGTATTTGATTCAAATGCAACTTTTTCAGAATTAGAAAAAAAAAGAAAAAAATTAATTTGAATTTTTTGGCATCTTGAATTCAAATTATGTTTTTCGCAATCCCGAGCGTGTGTGTGTATGAATGCTGCGCGTGTGTGTTTGTGTAGGCGCATGTGTGTGTTTGTGGGTGCGTGTGTGTGTAAGTGTATGCATGTGTGTGAGTGAGTGTTGTGTACGCGCGTGTGCGTGTAGGCGTTCGTGTGTGTGTGTATATGTAGGCATGTGTGTTTGTGTCTGTGTGCAGGCATGAGTGCGTGTGTGTATGTCTGTGTGTGTGTAGGGGTGTGTGAAGTCGTGTGTTTGTATGTGTGTGAGCGTGCTTGTGTATGTGTAGGACATGGACGTCTCCGACCAGGAGAAGCCGATAGCTCAGGACTGGGGGACAGCCGCGCCTGGAGGACGACGGGTGGTGGTGCTGAAGAGGCCTTGGTCCAAGCTGAAAAAGGAACATCAAGGACGGTCAAGTGAGAACAATAAGCAATCGTAATTGCTCAAAAAAAAAATTTGAATTTTGACATCTTGAATTCAAATTATGTTTTTTGCAATCACGAGTGTGTGTGTGTGTAGGCATGAGTGTATGGGTAGTTGTGTGTATGTGTGGGGTATCTGTGGGTGTATGTATGTGTTTGTATGTGTGTATGTATATATGTATGTGTGTGTGTATGTATGCGCGTGTGTGTAGGATATAGACGCAACCTCGAGACGCCTTTTGCTAGAGGAGCAGCATCGTGAGGAGCCGATCGAACGTGATGCTGCAGAGGGTGTTGGCGGGAAAATAAAATCATAGGAACACCAAAAACAGTCAAATGAAAGCAATAAGCAATCGTGATTGCTCAAAAAAAAAAA
Source organism: Uloborus diversus (assembly GCF_026930045.1). Taxonomy (NCBI): domain Eukaryota; kingdom Metazoa; phylum Arthropoda; class Arachnida; order Araneae; family Uloboridae; genus Uloborus; species Uloborus diversus. Next base: position 138,040 of record NW_026558601.1, read on the forward strand.
AAAAAAAAGACTAGAAAACAGTATGTTTAGGTGAAATATGTGACAAAGAACCACCTAGTACTGTAACCAGGGTTCATTCTCAATTTGGATAAAAAAATTCCATGACTTTTTCAAAAATTTTTCATGACCTTGTTACACGAAGTGAATACTACTATTTAAAGTAAAACTTGACAACTTTTCTGGAAATGGGCAGTAGGAAAACTGTTACCTGAGGGCCACTGCCTTATTGAAGTATTTACTAGTGACTGAAAAAATATCAGTGCAGACAGCAAATACTAATAAATTATTCGTATTTGTCTTTATCATATAAATTCAAGCAAAATAAAAATATAGTGAATGCAATACAACTGATGTTTAAATATCTAATAAATATTCAATAAATAGGGCTGAATAGTAATAAATAGGACAAAATTGAATGAGTCATTACTAAGTTTCCAATAATAAATTTACTTCATAAAAACATTATCCTTTAATGTCATTAGTGCATCTAATCACCCATGTAACTTGACAGAATATGCGTTCATTAAAGTTAAGCCACGTTTTTCAGTAAATTCATTTTTCTAAATCAGGTATTTCAGCTGGCCACAAGGATCAGTTTTACGAGCTGTATGTTGGGCACCACTGTTTTAGAGTATTAGAATTCCCTTATTTCTTTGTTCTATTGCTTGACTAAAGTCTATCATTTTCTAAAGCCTTCAACATATTAAGATAAACTCTGGTAAATTTAATAATGAATATTTTACCAAGTAGCTGAAACAAACTCGGATGCAATTGAATTCCACTTTTTGAGGAGAAGTGACAAAAATCAAGAATATGCAAGTCCATTACTATACAGAATACAAAATACAAGTACTGAAAATAATGGTTAATTCAAAATTAGCAACGCCCAAGTAGTACAATCACATTACAAAACTAGTATGTTGTGGCCATCACGAAACTTTCTTCTATATTTTTCCTTTTTCTGATCCCTCCCCATGCTTGACGAGAAAGCAATATTCCTAACAGAAACAAAATTACACATGCAAAAACTTGACGACCATCCCAATGTCTGAATTATTGTAAAAACAAAACAAAGCGAAAATTGAAAGTTACTTTAAAAGCCTTACTTGAATTAATTAAATATTTTATTTATTAACAAACATAAGATGGCAACAGTTAAAAATTTTAAATCATTGAGATAATATTTCCGATCATTTCCATACAATTAAAATCACGAGAAATACGCAGACGACAATCTATTACGATTTATCTTTCTTATTGTTGCATTAATAAAACTATTTTTATTCGCAAAAAAAAAAAAAAAAATCAACACCTCTTGGAGCGATTGGAGTCAAAATTGAACCAAAGCCTGTTTACGTATGGATTCACATATATTCCAAATTTCAACCAGAACGTAGCATTACTTCTTGAGATAGGGCACTCACAATGGAAAAAAAGAACGGGCGATTGCGCTACCCCCCCCTTTTTAGCTGTTGACACCAAAATAAAATCAGCTCTTATACCCACTAAGGGCTACTTGTCAAAAAATTTTTGTTTGATTCCGTTCGTTATTTCTTGAGATACAGCAGTCACAATCGACGACAAAAAACGTTCTATAGCTCAACCCCCCTTTGAGTTATTGACACCAAAATTGAATCAGCACCTGCTCCTGTTAATGGCAACATATGGACCAAATTTTGTTTGATTCCGCCAGTTACTTCCTGAGGAATAGCAAGCACGCGTAACTCAAAAAACGTCCCATTGCTCCACCCCCCTTGGAGGAATTCGCGCCAAAAACCAATGGGCACAAGTTCACATACGGGCACATATGTGTACCAAATTTCGTTCGATTTCATTCGGTAGTTTTTGCTGTAGAGCGGCCACAAAAAACTGGTCACACACAGACGTGACACACATACATACACACACACATACATACACACACAGACAGACAGACATTTTCCAAAAATAGTCGAAATGGACTCAGCACACCTCAAAACGTTCGACTCCGTCAAAATTCGAAATTCGAAAATTTGCACGAATCCAATACTTTCTTCTATATATTAGATATAGAAGAAAGTAAAAAGGCGAGCAGCTATTACAGAAGCGGATGAAATTGGGTTCCAAAACTCGGATTTGTTTTGGAGAACGTTCAATTTATATGCAATATTACTAAATCACTCAATATTTCTAGTGCTCTTTTATCTATTGTTACTTTCTTACTGCCCAAGACATTTTTCCATGACTTAAAATAAATTTCCATGACTTTTAATAAAAATATTAATTTTCCGTGACTTTCCAGGATTTCCATGACCCGTACGAACCCTGTGTAACTCAATTTTGATAAAAAGTTCACATACGACTTTTGTGTTTGACATGGCAGTATTGATTTAGAATGAAAACTTAAAGAGGATCTCGACTGGCTGGCATTAAACTCGGAACCCTCCAGTCACAGGGCGATTAAAGCTACTATTTTAAAGCAAAGGCGATTATTTAAACTTTCTTTTATATAAAAAGGGAAATTTGACTTAATTCATATCTTGTTATCCAATTAAAATATTGCAAAAATTTACTTAACAAAATAATTTAATAATAAAAAACAGTATAACCCAAATTTAACGATTGTCAAGACACTGGAAAAATTTATTGTTAAATCAAGGAGCATAGACGTAGCAGTGAAATGTATCATTAAATTTTGGATATTCATTAAATCAAAGTTATACTGTACTTAAATGCAATGTATACTATTCAGTATAAACGGAACATAGATTTAAGATAAGAGAAAACTTACTATGAGAGTAATTTATCAAAATTGTATGAAACATGAGGCACTGAAAAGAAAGGAATGCAAGTTGCAAAATTTAAAATTTGGAGGTGAACTGTACAAATGGTAGGTGAACCACTCCTGTCTTGGGGCAAGAGAAACTACTAGTAGCCCTGGTAGGTTCTGTTATACAGCATGATTTAGAAAAACTTTTCAATGAAAGCCTACCTAGGACCTTATCTTTAAATGCATTCAACTCAAAACTTGAAAATGCCTCCTTACATCCCTTTGCTTTTCACTGCCTCATATGTACTTGTAACTACCCTATATGTTCATTCATTCGTTCAATTTCTTAAGGTATATTTTCTCAATTTTATGAATTCAGAAAACAGAGATTAGTGAAAGTGAGATTAACTAAAAATTGTTGAGAGCAAATAGTCTTATCAACATTGCTAACATTAGAGGAACAAATATTTTCTTCTTGTTTTCTTTACTAAATTTTTCACAAAGCTGGCTCTTCAGCAAGACATTTTTAGGTTTTTTTTTTTTCCTTTAAAGAATGCAACTCTGATTAACCACTGCTTTAGATAATTGTTTTCTAAAATGTTACTATTTTTTTTTCTCATAAATTCATTTTTTAACTTTTATAAATTGATTCGTACGTGAATTAGAAATGGAGTAGAGGATAAAATATTCGTTTTAATTTTAACCCACTTCAGGCCGAGCATAGAAATTTTATAAAATGTGGTAATATTTACTTAAAATTGGGTTTAGAATACATCCATTAAGACACCAAAAAAATTTCTTGCATAAAAAAGAATATTTAATTAAAGAAAAAATGGTGCGTATACGTACCATTGGCCAAATCAATGAACAAATATTTCAGTGGAACAATATTATTCTTAGTCGAATTTTTACATTTTTAAATGAAAATTTTCAAAGCATTTTGGATGTAAATGGACTGCACATTTGAGACACAAACAAATTGTGTGGTTTTTGCGCACTTTACATCGTCTGCGGGCTTTTTCTTTGTGTTCATTTATGGTATATGCGATTCTATCAGTCCGTATTTCTTTCGGTAGAGCTGTGGATGATGGACGACCCTTGTTTGGATGTGTTATTTGTACCGTATTTTCACCAAATAGATTGTTCTTGAATTCAGCTTTTAATAAGGCAATCGCTATGTATGACCTAAAGTCTGTAAGTGGCATTTTTGTGTTATTAGCAATTCCATGTAGCGTCCATGAATTCACTATCACACTATCAATAATATTTGTAACAGGGTGGCGACAGGAACTGCGAAAAAAAGTTCCCTGACTTTTCCCTGATTTCCCTGATTAAGTTCACCAAATTTCCCTGATTTACGTAACCAATGATAATGGTTTTCTTTCTTTGCTCTACTTGAAATCCATTGTATGTTTGTATAAAATACAGTATTTTAAATCTTTTAAGTTGTGTAAAGTTGTTGAACAAAAGATATATTTTTAAAAAAATGCTACTTTTTTAATAAAATGGTTAAAAAAATAATAAAAAGACAATTTTTTTGGGAGGGGGGAAAAATCTACAAAACAGTATATTAAATTTTTATACATGGAAAGATTATAGAAAATTAAAAAAAAAATACTTTACTTTCAGAAACCACTTAGCATAAGAATTTTAAGAAACTATTAAAATTACTCTTAAAAACATATGTGCATTTATGATAGAAATAAAAAGTAATTGAAATTATTTTGAACTAAGTTTTCAAACAGTATAATAATTGTTGCAAGAATAACAAGTAATAGTGAAAGAATAGAAGTTATGTAGTTATTCTTATATAACTAATTGACATATTTATGCAAAACAGATGAAACCATTTGACATCCATTCATAGGGAGCTTTTCTCTAATCAAGAACATAGATTTTAATGAATGAATACAGCATTTTAACAATGAAAAAATAAAGATTTTCAAATGATTTTAGTATGTAACGAAAAAAAAAAAATCTTAGATTGATTTTGTAACAAACAACTTTGAAATGCAAGAAAAAGAGAAAAAAAAGCAATTAGTTAATTTCAAAATATATAAAAGAAAGAAGAATACAACTTGGTTATAAAATTAAAGAATTACTTAAGTCTGAAGAAAAGAAAACCTTTATAATCTGCGGTGACAACAAATAGTATAACGGCAAAAAACAAGGTTTTTTTAATTGAAAGTTCAATTTTAGCAATTAAATTAAAAATGCAAAGAAGTAATAACTTTTAAGCTTTCATAGTATTAATTCAAAAACCAAAGATTTCTTCTTGAAATCTTGATTACAGCACTTAATTACTTCGAGACAATGGAATAAAGGCAAAGGAGCTAAGGCATTAATGAAGGCTTCTTCTTTGCCTGTATGGTTGTTTATTTTTCGTAGAATTGAAAGCGTAAAAGGAAATTTCAAGCTAGGTAAAATAAACAACCTAACAGACACAGAAGCAATTTTAGGAAGTTCATCCTGTGGTTAATAAGTAAGATTCAATACTTAGACGTTGAGGAAAAAAGCTGCACAAATATGCGGCAGTGCACAAATATCGCACCTCATTAATTTTATTTTTTCTTTTGAACAGATAATTGGAGGAAAATACGTACGGAATTAGAGTACTTAATTTTGTAAAGCAAAAAAAAAAATTTTTTTTTCTTTATAAACTCAATTTTCCCTGATTTTTTGTTATTTTTTCAAAATTCCCTGATATTTCCCTGATTAATACAGTTCCCTGACTTTTCCCTGATTTCCCTGATCTGTCGCCACCCTGTGTAAATAATGTCCACCACCATTTTTTGCTTTGAAATCTGATCTGATAATTTGCTATAGCATTGTCATGCAGGTCAACGCCCATATACTTATTGTAATTCAAAATAAAGTTCGGTTGTGAAATAGAAATTTCCTTTCGTTCACTGTGGCTATGCGTTTGGCATTTACAATTGGCAAAATGGTCCCATTATTGGTAACAATCATTGCTACAGCATTGTCGTTCTATTTGATAGCCAATGTCTTCGCATCCTTGTTGAATGCAAAATCATAGGAACCCCGAGGTTTTTTTCATATTTTTGGAGTCATCCAATACGCATTCAGCAATGCAATTTTCACAAGCTGTTCCAGATGCAAAAAAAAAAAAGAAGTTTTTTTTCAAAATTTTGAACAAACTGTAGGAAGAAAAAGTAATCAAAATATATTTTGTGCATTTCAGGTTCTGGAACAACGTTAAGTAATTTCATAACACTTGTTCCTAATGGCATTTTTTGTTGATTACTGCTAGTCTCAGCACCTCCATATGGAATGAATTGGAAATGGTATCCGTTTGAATGAGTACAAACACCAAAGTTTGAATCAAAACCTTACTGGCTATCCCTTTATGAACATTTTTGATGAATGCCTTCCAAAATAAGGCACCATCTCTTCGTCAATTGACAAATTTTGTGAAAAGATTCCAAATTGTAGATACTTTTTTTTATATGCAGGAAAAATGGGCGTAATTTAGCAAACTTGTCTGTTTTATCAAGGCAAGAGTTATCGGATAAATGGATATTTTGTTTTATGTTTTTAAATCTGATTCTACTCGTGCTTTTTCAAATTATTGGCAGTCCTTTATCCTCATCTAAAGACCAGTACATATCTACTTGGGGAAGAGAATGATATCCAGAAAGAATTAGTAAGCCTAAAAATCTTTTCAAGTTGGTTGCTGAAAATTGGAAATCCTGACTATTATTGTCATTAGCATATTTTTTTGATTTAGACACATCTATTAGGCAAATTTCAATGAAATAACAACAATTTGAAAAAAAAAAACGTACAATTCCTTGCATAAAAAAACTAGGTTTTCAATTTTTGCTCATTGTTCATGCATTCGGCCCCCCCCCCCCCCCCAATGGTGCATTTACGCACCATTGAATTTGAATAATGATTTATAAAATTTTTATGACATTTTTATTTTTATTTTATCTATAGAATTTACAACTTTAACCATTATAAGAACGTGTGATTAATCTCAAGTGGATTAATTATACAATTTCAAAAAGTCGAATTTGACAGTTGACGTTTCAAGGTAAAAAACAAGCATATTTTGAAATTTTCTCTGAAGAAAGTGCTTGCTCCAAATCAATTACTATTATTTTATAGATGCCTTCAAAATCTTTTAAAATAGCATAAAAATTACATTTGTAAAAAATATAGGAAACAGCATTATTTAAAAATTCTTTACTGAAATGGTGCGTATACACACCTTTGGCCGAAAATGTGTTAATACGTTTAGGATAATTTGAGAAAATTAAAATCTCTTCCATCTGAATTTCCACATACAGTTGGCTCTCTGTTTAACGACGACTTTTCACGGTCCCAGATGGTCCACTGTAGTGTTAAAAACATTCTATTTAAGGACGTTTTTTGTGGTCCCTTGAAAGTCGTTAAACAGAGAGCCAACTGTATCAATTTTTTCCTGGCAGCTTCCTACTTCATTATATGGCGGTTTATTTATTGATGGAATATAGAGCATATTCTCATGAGCATCTATATTATCAGTGTACTTATGCAAGTAGTGCACAACCTACGGCCAATGCAGTTGATTTACTTGGCCCATTTTGTTCAATTTTAAGAATCAAAACCATTAGTCATAATGTCACGAAGTTGGACCCAAATGTTTAGAAATTTACTTCTGGAGATCAGATGCAAACTTCACAATAATCAAATAAGCATCAAATACTAACAACAGTTAATGAGTTAGTAATTTTCTTTCCTTTTCTGTATTATTCAAAAACTTAAAAAACATTGAAAATTTACATGTGCTCTGGCCGGCAAATACCCTTTCCATGAGGTGGAGCCCTCTGGTAAGAAAAGGTTGAGTATCACTGTATTGATACCGTTCACTGGAAAACCTGTGCATTAGGGTGTCCCAAAAAAATGAAAGTCGTTTTTTTTAAACGCATACCCTCTTATTTTTTTTATATCAAAACCGTTGTAAAAAAAGGTTCATGCAATTTGAAGCACGGTAACCCGTGCCGACTTGCGCCTAAAGGCCTCAACGTGTAAATAGCACGTGTATTCATAAGCAAGCGAACACTGGCGACGCGATACTTTGCGAAGCTCAAAACAGCTGTAAATAGCGCACAGAAAACAAATGAAAACAGAAAAACATATGTTGGGGGAGGGGGGGGGGGGGAGGGCTATCCGTGGCAATTTTCAAACCGTCAAACATGTCTGTACGAATACATTCTGGTCAGCGAGCGCAGTCTAGTCCTTCCGTAGGGAACGAAACATGGCAGTGGAATTGCACAGTTTGAAAAAAAGAGATATTTTTTAATAGGGAGTCGTATAACACCAAACTATGGGCTTGAAATTTCCCTCAAACGGACAAGTTGTCTGTTTTGTTTTACAACATTCGAGAAGTAAATTTAACCATCACTGAAAGTGCAAATCTCGCTATTCGGGAATGCATCATCTTTTGGGAAAAGGCACGCATTCCTACCAATCGTTGCCAAATTGTGTGAATAAACTTAAAAATCTGAATCAAATTTGGAGAGACTTACAAAAAAATGCAAAGAAACTGCAAGAAGTATTCAAGCAGCGCCAACAAGACTTTGAGAGTAATTTAAACAATTTATTCAATATTGCACATGCTGATGCACTTCGGTTAATTAAAATAGAGGAAGTTGGGATTTTCTTGCAACTCCAAAGAGAGCCCGGCCGACGTGGTCACTTTAGGTGGAGTGGATAAAAAACAGGCCGACAAAGAGGAAAGGGCTCGACTTTGAGCTGTCCAAGAAGAAAACAGGCTTATTAAATACGATTCCGCTTCAACATCCTCGGAATTGTATGAACCTGTACAAGAAGATTCCTCTTCGAGCTCCTAGTGAAAATATTAAGAAAATTTCCCTGAAACATATAAATCAGTACCTAGAACAAGTTTATCAGAACCTGGAACAAGTATATCCAGAACCTGGAACAAGTATTCCAGAACCTGCAACAAGTATTCCAGAACCTGGAACAAGTATTATCAGAACCTGGAACAAGTAATTATGTAATGAAGAGCGATTTTATTACTCCAAAGTCTGTTGCTGCATTGGACAGGTGTCCAAGTATACGAGATTATGTGTTTATTCTTGAAGTAACATTGATGAATTTCCCATAAGTAAATCTTCAATTCAAAGAATTCGAACTGAAAAGTGGAAGGAGCACGAGGAAAGAATAAAAAATCGGTTTTCAGTACGAGGTACCATCTGTAGTGAATTTACCTTGGGATATGAAACTGTTGCCTGCTTTGAGTGCTCAAAAATCAAAAGAAGATCACTTATCTATAGTTACTTTATATGGATGTGACGAACAATTCATTGCTGAGTCTAAACTGGATAATTCCACAGGAAAAGAACAAACAAAGGCTGTTTGAAAGGCAGTTTTAGCTTGAAATCTCGAAGACAAAGTTAAAACTCTCTGTTGTGATACTACAGCTCCTTTAAGTGGTTCTTGCGCTATTCTTGAGCAAAAATTTGATAGAGAAATGCTTTCCTTTGCTTGCCGCCATCATATATATGAACTGATCTCTCCCACTAAAATACAGTGCTATAGAGGAGCTGCGGAGTTGTTCCGAACTGTACCCTAACTTGGAAAATTTACGGGACTTTTTATCGTGCTGAACTTGCTAATATTACTGTCAAGAATTGATAAAATTGCCTATCATATTTTTAGGTGGAGATACAGAAAATGAATTTAAAATAAGACCTCCGGGAGCCATGCACAAAGCTCGATGGATGACTCGAGCGATTTACTCCAAAAAACTATTACTATTTAATTCACAACTAAAATTAGATACGAAGGAAAATGAAGCATTGTTTGATGTCTGCTTGTTTGTAGCGACAATATACGTGAAACCATGGCCTCAATGCATTCTGGCAGTCAAAGTACCCAACAAAGATGTGCTTTTTGATAAAAGTGTACGAAAATGTGGACCCCAATTATCTCAAAAGCTGCTCTACAAAAATTCATCCAGCTTTTATGGTATGGTCAATAATATTTCATTCCTTGATGTGAAAAAGACTGTCCCAATGCTTAAAGCAGTAAACGATGCAGCTGAAAGAGCGGTAAAAATGATGCAGGACTTTCATGGTTTGCTAACAGCTAATGAGGACAAAAACAATCTGTGTTACGTTGCGTTCAAGAGCAGCGGAAGTTCTATCCTGACTGCAAAAAGCAAATATTGAAATGAAAATATGTGCAGTAATGTTTCTTGTAGTCTAATATTGTTGTAAATATCTGCTTTAAATAAATTGATGCCGCGTGTAGTAAGGAATTATACAGTTAGCAATCTTTCCACCTGTGGTCGCCTACAGGATTTCATGTCCAACTTTGACCTCAAGTCGGCACGGGTTCCCGTTATTTTATTGCAATGAAACTTTTTTTCTCATGTTTCTGAGGTTGAAATGGAAAAAATTCGGAGGGTTTTGCGTGTTCGATTTCACTATTTTTTTTCCGCCATTATATCTTGGGACACCCTACTGTGCATCAACTAGTCAAAACAGTACATCACAAGTCACAATAAATATACGATTTATGGGAAATATAGGAAGACGATCCTTGTAGTATTTTTGACTAATTGTATGATTAAAATTTTATTTTAAGTAGGAGTTCTCCCCCCTCCCCGTTGGGTGGTGCTCACCAACCCCAGAAGATTGTTTTACGCTAAAGTAGAAATCTTCATATCTGGTGTTCTAACTATTGAGAAATCAACAAACTATCTTCTGCAGATAAAATAGCTTTTTGGAATGACATAGCACGTTAAAGGTTTGAGAAATCTTTTATCCCCCTAAGAGGCATTTTTTTCCCCCTTCCAAAGAGGCTGGATCAGGCATCTTAGCCTTTTGCAGATCTAGTACTTTGGTAGGATCCCCCCCCCCCCCCCCCCATACGATATCCACTCTTTCATGTGGCCACCATTAAGGCACGGATGTCTATGGCAGATAATTTTGATGCCCAGTTTGCACCAAAGGGAGGCACCTGGGTTCTCTTAGATGCGAAACTGCACAAGGGATTTAATTTTACCAAGGATATTCAAAGCCAAACAAATAACCCTGGGATCGTTTACATGTTGCATAACCATAAGACATGGGCGATGACTATTTTCTGCATGTCAAAAATCCACCGACTGGCCACCGTGGATCAGAACCCAGGACTTAGGCATAGAAGGCAAACGCATTACCCACCACCACTCAGCCAACAAGAAACCAATTACAGGGACATGCCAGCTGGAACCCACTTTTGGAGCAATCTCAGGTGCAGGAAAAGTGACTTTGGAGCAGCTTGGCTCAGGAAAATAGTGACTTTGCAACAGCTTGGCTCAGGAAAATAGTGGACTAGGAGCAGTTTGGTTCACCAAAAAGTTTGGATCACGAAAATAGTGTAATTGAAGCGGAAAAAAGTATGTTTTGAAGTGAGGAACTACTACACACACATTATATATATCTGCAATGTGCCGACCAAAACTCGTTTTTGGAGCAATCTTGGGAGCAGAAAAATGGTGAGTTTGAAGCAGTAAAATGGTGAATTTGGAGCAGTAAAATTGCAAATTTGTAGCAGCTTGCAGCAGCAAAAATTTAAATTTAGCATCAATTAAGAGCAACTATTTATATTTCATACACAGAAACACTTGTGCCATAATAATATAATAAAAAATGAGATTAAGGATGCAAAAACACCATAACAGGGTTCA